>NC_088352.1:6231666-6533888 GCF_036884655.1 Musa acuminata AAA Group | reverse complement strand
GCACCGCGGCTGCGTTTTCTCGACGCACGAATGTGGTGCATGGTTTGAGTTGCAGCGGTAACATTTCTTCGGGGGAGTCCGAGAACGGCGGGCCAAACCTGGACGATGTGGCTTCACAGGCTTCCTCGGTTCGGCAACTCGAATCTCTGAAGGGAAGGAGAAACGCCAAGAGAAAGTTAGATGAGGTGAAGAGAGTAGGGGAAAGCAACCACCCGATTTGTAGCCTCCTCCAATCGAGTTGCTCAACAGGGGAGGGAGGCTATCAAATTAGCTTCTCAAGGGGAGCCCAATCGAAGAAGCCGAGATCAGAGAAGCACTCGGGGAGTTCGAGTATCGATTTTGTTCGGGAAGGCGGATACGAGCCCGACACCGAGGCGATCGCGCAGGCGAAGGAGATGATCTATAGGGCTGCAGCTCTGCGGCCGGTGAGTCTGGGGGTGGAGGAGGCAGCGGAGAAGCCACAGAGGAAGAACGTGAAGATATCGAGTGACCCACAGACTGTGGCTGCAAGGCATAGGAGGGAAAGGATAAGTGAGAGGCTGAGAATACTGCAAAGGCTGGTCCCAGGGGGCAGCAGAATGGACACTGCGTCTATGCTCGATGAGGCTGTCAACTACCTCAAGTTCCTCAAGTCACAAGTCAGAGATCTGGAAACCCTGGGTAACAGGTTCCTTCCGGTTAACAGTAGCACCACAGCACCACCCTTCCCACTGCCATTGAACCAAGCTTCTTCCACGCAGACAATTCTCCTCCACCGAGAACCCTAAACACAGGCAAAAGGTCAGACAGATTAAGTAAGCTCCTCGAGACCCACACATCATATTATTGCCTTCATCATTAGCTTAGAGTCTCGGGCTCATGGATTCATCCCTTTCTCTTTAGCAGACATACTTTTCCCTTGCAAAGAATCCTAATTCTAAAGCTGGTCTTCCTCCCTTTTAACCTTAATTCAACTAAAGCAATCTTGGTCCAACACCCATTAGTTCGAAGAATCATTTCTGCGAGTTGTCAGTCTCATGCAAAACCCTAAACAAAACCATCATACAGTCGCGAGTACTTCCTTTCTGGTTGTCTATGAAGCATGGCAGCCGCAGCCTTTAATCCAACCCTTCCAATGCATAAAGGAGTGAGGAATCATGACATCTATGATTAGGAGCCCTACCTTTGATGTGGTCACAACTTCTCTCTTCCCTGGGCTGCTCAACTCCATCTTTAGCTTCCCTCATAATCTCATTCCTTTCTACAGATTAGTAAAAGCTGCGTCTCTTCGGGCATGCGGCCCAAAAGCTGAGACATTCTCTTGGGTCCGGGCATGTGGCAGAGAGGATTGTCCCCCATCAATTCAAGGCAAGCGTGCCCTTGAGAAGGCCACCAAGTATGGCAAGCACATGGTGATCAGAAAAAGAGCAAGCCTTTCTACAATAACCCCTGCCTGCCTCAACCAACGTCTTTCTTATCTCCTCCTCTTCCACTGTTCAGGTCTCATGGAGAACAAAGAATGTGAAGGTGAAGCATTGGATAAAATTGAAGTGTAATTGGCCACTTGAATTGGCAACTTGTAATGGGCGGCACTCTTAAGCTAATTTGTCTTGTTGCATGTCAATTGCCCCTTCGTTTTTCTATGCTCGAAGGAGAAAGAAGGTCTGGTACATCGAAACCAAAGTGGTCTGACTTCACCCAAGGGATTGAAAGATAGTAGTTCTGTTTCAAAAAGGATCCTTTTATTACTCGATTTGGGGAGTAGGAGATCAAGTTGTAGACACTGGAGTTGGGTTCGAAGATTGGTGACACAATTGGTCAAAGAGTTGAAGAGAGGGCAACTTAGACTATGGGGTACCCAACCCAGTTGGCTTGTGTGATAGGGCAGATGTCTCTCCTACCAATATGTGATTTCAAGTTTTAGCTGCTATAGTTCTTCCTTTATTGAGCTACTGGTTCAGCATTCGCTACCATCTCTACTCTGATATCTGTAGACCAGATAATTATATAAGAACTGAGAAGGAACCCAAGTGATTCTACCAAACAGAAAGGATACAAATCAAAATAGATGATTCACAGCCTCACATTATTTTAGAGAAAAAAATTTTAACAGAGAAAAATAATTATTTCGCAGTCGTAGATCTAGTGATGGTCAAAACAACTAAATATTTAAGGAGTGTATGTCATTAATTAAAGCATGGCAATGCAAAAATGGATAGGCAGATTGTCATGCAAACTGTTTCTTGTATTATTAACCAACACTTGATGAACTACTATTTGGAAAACAAGAGAACCACCATAGAAGACCAATTCGAATATTGCAAGCTATGATCGATAGAGGTGAAAACTTTAGTACTACATTTGATGCTCTGTTGACTAATATCCTGCATTTTTAACAAAGAAATTGATATTGGCTGCTACATTGATGTTCCCTAGAACATGCATTTGCAAGAACCTAAGTGTGTTGGGGCCCTTTCCAGAACAGAGCGAACTGAACATATATATTGTTGAAAATAACTACTAGACTTAGGATTCCACTGGCTGAAGGAATTAGAACAAAAATGGGAGGTTATGTGAACTGTTAATAGTAATTTCAAGTGGGCATGATATGATAATAACAAGTTGAAGGCATGATCCTCAATCAGGCTTCAGATGATGAGATGAAGGCATCATAAATCATAATCACCATTTACAATCAGTAGCTGCCGTTTCTCAGCAACTGGTGATCCAATTGAAGACCTAATCACTAGATAGATCTTGGTAATGATGAAGTGCTATGCAAGAGTACTGTCATTTGGGAGAATGTTGGTAATGTCTGAATCAGCCAGAACTGGTTCGAGTCTACATGTACAAAAACTTAGGTAGAGCCAAGATAGTCTCGGATGCCGACCTAAACAAAGACCGAGGACACATCGAATTCCCAACATGATCATTCTTACGCTTAAGTTAGTCACGGAATAGAAAGTGAGAGTTTCAAGTAAATCAATGACTCGCATCGATTACTCTACAATATGGATGAAATATTTCTTCGAAACTTAATATTGGGCCAATGTCTATGCCACCTTGGTTTGATTAGGCTACCACATGTTGAGCCCTGATTGAGATGAATATTTCCCTACCATATGGAACCCATAGGAAAAGAAACTATGTAATAATCTTACTTCACATTAATTACTCATGTTTTTTAATGAAAAGGAAGACATGTTTATATGGCAAAGTTTATGAGGCCCATAGATCAGACCCAGCAACAAGCCATGTTGTTCCATGCACACAAAGTGACCCTGGCCGACAAGGGCCTGAGTGCCATTCTCCATCCCTTCTCGTCCCCACTTTTACTCCAATCCTCCTCTATTCCACCCTCCTCTTGGACCCCTCCTTCCCCATCGCCGTCAATGAACATTTTAGGATTATGATCAAGTCCTATTTCACTGCTTCTACGATATGAGCCATCAACTACAACAATTGTAGCTTCAATGACCACAGTGGTAGAAAGGAAACATAGATCCAAACTTGCAGCAAAGCAGCTCTATCTTATACACGTCCCAGAGTGGTTCATACAACAGACATAAAAAGAGCATCAAAACGATCCCTCTTTGGTGATCCGCTGGTGGAATAGAATGTAAGTAACGTGGTTTTCTCACAACCATAAAAGCATAAGAAACATAGATGAGTGAGATCTTATCAAGAAGGCAATGTTTGTAAGCTACATGATCACGGGAGGCTAATTCTCATTCCTTGATCCTTGGAAAGGGCATTCGATTGCAGAACACAAACATGTGTATGCTAAAACTCAAAGCCCCCATCGACAATTACGAAATTCCTAGTATATTAGTCGGTTTGTCGGACTCACGCAGATATCGATCTTATCAAGAAGGAAATAACACAAGGGAATGTGTCCTCATTCAGTCAGATCTATATGTTCATCGCCACGAATTCCAGATGCTATTAAGCTATCCAAGAAAGAGAACGCCAGAGAAAGAAATCGATTGGCCTGAGGCGAATTATAAGGGAAGATCGAGAGGTAAGACAGAAATCTAAGAATGCATCGGCAAGCGAGAGCATGAACTCGAATCATCTTAGTCGGAAGAAACCTAAGACGCAGCCGATCAACTAGTTAGCGACAACAACATGATGAATGCTCCGAGGTTAGAAGAATTAACAGCAGAATACATCATCGAAGAACAGAAGAAGAGTTTGAGAGAGATGAGAACGGAACGAGGAGGGAAACACACCTTGAGGTGCTCGGCTCCCTCTATTCCTTCCGCCTCGGCCGTTGTCGTTTTTTTATATAGTCGGCCCACGATTGCCCCAAAATTGATACCCAAACGGGCCCATTATTGGCCTGTTATTAGTGCACCAATGAAAATAAAGATAGGAAGATAATATATATATATATATATATATATATATATATGTATATTTAAAATTTTATATATTTGATATGGTGAATCCGGATGATATTTAAAATAACCTAACTTAGTTCATATCTATATGTGTTGATAGTCCAATATAGTCGAATATGAGTATTCATCGAACAATCGATCTGCATAACGATCAAGGTTGAATAATTCAATGAAGTTTTTCTCATGTTTTAATTAATTACAGAGAAAGTTTGATCGACTTTTACAGTGCATTTAGTTTAAAAAATATTTCATTATATGGATATAATAATTTTTTAAAAAAATTTATAATATATCAATACTTTTGTGATTCGGAAAAATGCTTCTCCTATAAATACTTAAAAATAATAATATTTTTATAAAATTTATATAAAAATATTATGTTACAGTATTTTTAAATGGTTAGTGGATCAATTGACATGTCAGCAGTGTTAGGTATTGGGTAAAAAAGACACAAGAGGGTTTTTCCAAGAATTCATCTAAATAATAATAATTATTCTAAATAAAAAAAGTTACTTAAATACATTCTAAATTTAAATTTAATTGGATGATTTCACATGATTTAAAATTTAAAATTATTATAAATCAAAAGTTAGTTAAATACATTCTAAATTTAAATTTAATTGGATGATTTCACACACAAAGAGAAGGAAAGAAGAGAATAAGATAGGCTAAGAGAAGAAAAGAAGGCATAAAAACTATTTTTGATGGGATAAATAAATAAATAATTTTTTAAGCATGATTCATCGTTCTAAAATATTTCTAATCAAATTAGTACATAAATCCTACCCTTATAAATAATTTCAATTCTTTTATCACATTCAATGCGAAATTAAATGATGATCGATTTATTATAGAAACCTACATGATGAATACTCTTGAAGTTATAACAATTCATCAAAGAGAGGAATAGGTTGAATTCCAAATGGCCCAAAATTGAAATCCAAACGGGCCCATAATTGGCCTGTTATTAGTCACGTGAGCGAGGTCGTTGGCCCGTCGCTCTACGTTTCCTCCCGGCATATGAATGCACTTGCAAGGCACGTGCCGATCGTGTACTCCCGCGCCCCGTCCGCGGCTATATATATTTGCAGCCTCCTCCCTTGAACGGAGAACTCTACCTCCGGAGGAGTAACCCCATCGTAGAGGACTCGTATTCCCGCCCTACTTCCGTCCGCCACCAACCGCCGCAGGCTCTTCGAGATCTAGTTCGATGGGTAAGTTGATCTGATATGTTCTAATCTTATGTTCTTTCTTCTTGTTCATCGTTTGTCTTCCACACACGTTCACCTTACTGCTGCCGATCGGATTCTAGGGTTGAATCCGATCCGATCCAATCTTCTTTCTTCGTTACCATTGTTTGACTTCCACACCCGTTTTCCTTGCTGATTCCGATCGGATTCTAGGGTTTAGTCTGTTCCAATCTAATCTTTTTTTTACTTCTTCATCGTTTGTCTTTCGATCGAATTCTAGGGTTTACCTCGTTCCTGATCGTTAGATTATTGTGTGCGGGTGTGTGTGTTCTTGCATAGGTAAGGTGCACGGATCGTTGGCTCGCGCTGGGAAGGTGCGAGGCCAGACACCCAAGATGGAGAAGAAGGACAAACCGAAGGATCCCAGGGGAAGGGCCTTCAAGCGCATACAGTACAACCGCCGTTTCGTCACTGCAGGTACTTCTTTCTATCCTTCTCTTGTTCAAAGCTTTCGCTCCCTTTCTCTCGTGTTCTATAACTGAATCATTGCTGTTAATGATTCCGATTCCTTCTTCCCCCCTTCATAAATTTATTTGCTTGCGTTCAGTCGTGGGATTCGGGAAGAAGAAGGGGCCCAACTCGTCCGACAAGTAAACAGCGAGCTCTCTTGTAATATAGTTCTTACTTCCATCTCTTACGACTTCTTTTTCCTTTCTGAATGCTATAGTTATAGTTGGATTTAAGGACTTTGCAATTGTTTTTGGGATTATCCAATTATGAAGTCGAATCCATAGTATATAGTTCGTCAGTTTAGTCGTTAATTCATGGCTTGTTAATGGAATTTGTCAAACATGATTCATGCATTGAGCCTCTTTTCTCCGAGTAAGCTATTCCGACTTCTTTCTCAGTGCCGAAGGGTTTGAACCTTCCTTGGCGTCCATCCAGTATTCTTGTTGAGCAAAACTATCTGTAGATTTCCAAAACTATTTGACGAATGTAAGAATCTCTTAGATTTAGTTGCATAGGTAGTCTACGAGGAGTAACCCTAAACCCTGCTCGTAATGGTGACTGTTCCAATTAGAGAACGATAACATGCGAGGAACATTTTTTTTTTGCCCCTCGTTATTTCTCATATATGACAAAACCTGAATCCTTGTTCCTCTTTGAAATCATTTGTTGTGGATCCATATGTTTAGTGATAACGGAGAAATTTCGTAAAAGACTCTTTTAGTAATTTAGTTTTTTATTCTCTTTCAACAAATGAGACATTGGACGAAAAAAAGATGGAAGAAAAATAGTTTAGATGAACATAAAAAAAAAAAAAGATTTTGAATTTTTAAATATCGATATACACGTTAATGCCACTTTTCAAGTATTTTACACTTAACAATTGCAACAACCACATGGCATATAAGCTAGTAATACCTTTTCTTAAAACTTGAAGTAGCTGTAGTAATATTACCAGAAAACTTGAAAAGCGAATCAACACAGTTTATATTTAAACAAGTTTTGGTTTGACAAACATTTATACATGTGTTTTATATGTCTGCGTAAAGAAAACACACGTTTTTCATATCAAACAAATGATAAATCTGGATCCAAACGGAACATCAAAGTAGGAAATGATTGGAAGAACTGATTCACACGAGGCAGGAGATGTACAAAGTTTGATCCGTTCAATACTACTCAATGCCTGAGCTTGAAATATAGGATCAACACAATTGCCAAAACCAGCGCTACAATGATGCCACCGATGATCCACTTGTTCCTGTCCATTCTCTTCGACATGGCTGTCAGGATTTTTCTACTCTTACTGATGTGGTCGTCCACTCCATGCAGCTGCAATTCAAGTCATCCTCAAAAACTTAGTGCATATAACATTGAGGCCCAAATAAAAACAAAATTCAGACTGAAAGCTTAAAGATTTCTTACAGCTACAAGCAAATATATTGCACATTCTGTCTGTTGACCTAGGCATGGAAAGATAATGCAATCATGCATCGTAATGTTAAGTTAATGATGATGGATTCTCAATGAGGAAACATACTGCATATAGCAAATCTTTTCAAAAAAATTGTTACATATTTGGGATGCATTGTCCCGTCAAATCAGAAAAACATATTGAAGTACCTCAGCAGTGAAACCATACCATGGAATTCGTTTCTGGTGGTTGGGCATGGTGCAAAAGAAAAGATAGTCTTATGTGGTCTCAACATATGTCCCAGTAAGCTCATTTTAGTTAGATGCATTAGTAAGGAAAAGAGGAGTCAAGTTCATCGTATTAGGAGAGAAGGCATATAATTCAACGAGAGTTGATCACAAAGTATGTGAGAAAGAGGGCCATTGGATTATCCCAACAAGGACTTGCTCTTCAAAGAGCAAGATAGCAGAGCAGGTTCCAACTGGTGCAAGATACCTGAGAAGCAAAGCTTTAATTGCAAACACAGTGGCATATAGTCTCTAATTAATTTAGTGCTTAGCATTTGCTAAGTAATAGATGACATGGCAGCCAAGAACAGTTTAGGAACTCACTCTCTTATCGAATATGAGCAGGTAACTATATTCACCTGGTCACTTGAGTCAAACTTTCCCATGCACAAATTTTACTCCTCAGGACCACCATCTGGAAGATAGCTTGGATTGACATTGCGATTTCAGATGTATAGCTAATAGGAAAAAAGTATTCAAGGGAAAGAAGCCCGAGCTAAAGGAGGTGGGAGAGGGGAGATAAAGTTTACGGGTTTTTTATATCAATGACTATATTAGAGTGACAAGCTAACTAAGGATATCTTGTGATTATACTCATAAACAAATACTAGTGTTCATTGTATGTAATAGAATGCTAAGCAGTTGTCCCCACATAATCAGAAGCATTAGCTATCGATATGTTATAGATGGTTCTTTTTGAGCAGAATTACAAAAACCCCAAATTATATCCAGCAGCAAAGCACTATGATTAACATGGCTACTACAAATTTCCAAAAGGGACCAAGAGAACTACTGCTCTAAAGTTAATTAAAATCTGACTTATGATTCACCAGACCGCATCAGCTTATCCATAGTGCCTTTTATTCTCTGCAACTCACTCAGAACTCTATGACTACTGGTCCTTAATGAAAATAAAAAGACTCCAAAATTTTTTGTATTTTCTAAATTATAAGCCACGACTGGCATGATCCAAGATGTTTCCATCCACATTTTTGAACAATAAAGAAAAAGAGAGAGAGAAAAAAGAGAGACATCAAGTAGTGCAGAATTTTACAGATATATCTATCACAAAGAGAATATTAAATGATCGGAATGGGAACATACTGTATTATGAGCATGCAAGAGAGATTGACGTTGTTGATGCAGGTCTTGAAGAATTGACACGCCAAGTTCTTCTGTCTCCAAAATTGTTCTTCTACTTTCCTTTACCCTTTCAGTAGATTGATTCAATCTCTCTGTTGACATCATCAACCTTCCTCTTTGATCAGCGGAGGCCTGTAACATATGAACCCAATGAAACATGAATCCTATTAGAAAGCACTAGTCACTGACCAGCCAATTAATAAACAACTATGTTGAATATCATAAAGCAACAAAAAGTACTTTTAAACTTTATTCATTGGCCCAGAAGCACAGAAAAATCAGATCAGATCTGATATTCCTTTGGTGTTAATTGGCTGATACAAGGGCAGCAAAAGGTGAACAACATTAGATCGGAGGTTTTGCAGCCTTCTATACAGGTGAAAGACGTCATAGGGGAGAAAAACAACTTCATAATGGAATATTCAATTTAGTGAACTAGGAACCGACATATATACATCCAATATAATGAGTTTTTTTTAAACTTATTTTAGCATTTTATCTGGTCATATCACCTATACAAGACACTGTACTTTGAAATGTGATATCACTCAGCAAAACTATAAATGGGATACAAGATCAGAATGGGTAACATAGTAGCAGCACTTATCAATGGAAGAGGCATATCAAGCATCATATGTCTTGGTATCCCTTTCATTGCAAGATGACCTAAGTGGAATATTGTTCACCATGAAAAAAAAAAGGTCAATTCAATAAGTTTAATTTATCAGTTTTACACTGCAACAAATCTTAATGATCCATGTAGTGGATCCCAAATAATTGAGACCTACGGCTTTGTTGTTTTTATTGTTGTTGTGCCACTGCAACAACTAGTTGCCCAGAAACAAAATCTTCTCTGAAACCGTACTGCAACAAATAATATAAGCTTTCTTGTATGAACTAAGTCTCTTTGTAGTTAGTTACCTGCTATTCAGATAGAGGAGATATAATTTATGGAACTGTACCAAGATGTAGCATAGCTCTTAAACACAGTAAAACTGAGAAAAAGTATAAGATCTTTTACCATCAGTGTGTCGGCCATTCCTGATTCGAGCAGATCCTCCCTCGCCGCTTGGTTAGGATTGACAGTAGTAATCTTTTTTAGCTCACTTTTCAAATTATTCAAGTCTGACTTGTACTCCCTCAACTTTGCAAGCAATCCAGCTTTCACACTGGGCTGCAAACTTCTTGCCTCAAGATCCATTTTTCGGATCTACAAAACAATGCATGAAGAGCTTTTAGAACAACTTTATCTGACCGAGGAATCCAGTAAATTTGTCAGTCCAAAACATTACCAAAGATTCTGCATCATCCACTCCAGATTTAATTTCCGAAACCTTCTGCTTCTTTTGCTCTGCGAAACAACACATGATATTATCCAAACGCTACATCTCAATTACAAGACAAGCGCCTAAATCTTATTACCTCCATCGAGAAGAGCAGCCGATGTGCACTTCCGCGAGAGAGCCGCCGAGATCTCACAATACTGCCGCTCGTAGCCTTCAAAAACTTCGCTCATTCTGAATTTTCCTTATTTTTTGATTCGATGCCCAAAATCACAATTGAAATATTGATCCTATAAAGATGTAATTAATCAAGCTTAGAGAACGACGATCGGCGAAAACAAGGCGGTCGAGTAAAGAAAGATCAGTTTCTCCTTGGAACTTCGAAGGTCAACGAGACAACCGATCTGAAGCCAAAAACCTAATCGTACATCTTACTAAAAGGCATCTGGAAATTTACACAGGAAATCGCAAGAAATCGATACCCACTAAACAAGAAAAAGAACCGACGAATCGAAATCGAAACCTCTCCTCGTAGATCGAACAAAAAACTCTCTAGAAACTGATCATTCCGGATCGAACTAAGGCAGAAGAAGAGAGAGAGCGAGAGAGATCAATCATAACAAAAACCAAAACATCCATTAAGAGTTTTAAGGATCGGATCTTACGATTAGACCACACGACGCGGTCGCCAAGTAAATCGATTCGAGAACGAGAGCGAGGGGGGAGGGAGAGGAGACAGGGCGATCGGACGAAATCAACGAAGGCGGCTTTTTATTGGTTCGTTAATTTATATCGAAAGGGGGAGGAAATAGGATAGAAAATTCCAGAAAGCACGAATCCGACCGTCCATCACCTGAGGCGCCGTCCTGTCGGACAATCCTTAGCTTACATCACAACTAACCGCAGTTAGGTTAACTCAAACCGCGAAAGAAGTGGTGGAGATTTTTTTGTGTTTCACGAAGCAAAACTGAACGTCATACGTTCGTTCACATCACTGTCAATAAGAAAAATCAAGATCTAAAGATCAACCTTCGATCCAAAAATTATCGGACTTGATTGTACTCATATACGTTGCCAATAATTTACGATCATTATAATAGGAAATCAATCCTTTAATTTTTTATCACCAAAATAAAGAATAGGAGGAGATTAACGGCGCTAGAAAACGGACGACTAACTCTACCCGCTAAACATGGAAGCTGCCAGCATTCTTTGATCAGAGTACATGGAAGCTGCCAGCATTCTTTGATCAGAGTTCGTAGATTACTCTCTCTCTCTCTATTCTTCTGGAATAGTAGAAGAAGAGGTGTTCTTCCAAGTGCAGAGGGTTGTTCTTCTTTTGTTTTTAGTGAATCTTCCTGTTAAATCTCATTGAGATTAGACTTTGAGCTCCTCGATACATTCACTCAAAAGGCTTATGAGATAGGCTTCTATCGTAGGATCGAACTAAAAATTTAGAAGAAATTTTATTATATGATTGATCTAAACAATTCATCGACATGTTTAGGTTGTGAAGAATGATTTTGTAAGATGGTATAAGGTCATGTGAAATACTGATGAAGAAGAACATCGAAAAGGTTAGAGCAACCATTTCACTGGACAGAACAAGATGAGATTTTTCATTGGCTGACAACACTACATCAAAATCTGAGCATTATAGCTTCATCTTGAATGCCTATTGCTTCAACCGAATCACAAATGAACTACGATCAAATCGAAAGATATGTGCAACACTATGCATCAAACCGGTGGCAAAAATTTACAGTGTCCAACTAGGAAGTGATATGTAGGTAGAAGAACAGATTTCTCTGGGCACGCTTTAAGGGAAGTAATTGTTACAATGACTGGAGTTAGCTATAGTGATGAAGGAAATGCTTCCGTAATCCTACTAAAGACAAGTCCGAGTGGAACACATGCAACAGCAGGTCTCACAATCGTTTCAACCTCTGGCTTTCTGATGGATGAAAGCCTCCGGATCTTTCTGGGAGACAACCTTGATGTTCTGCTATTTGAATGTTTTCTTTCCAAAAGAGAAGGAACATTGAGTTGATCATAGTTCCCCCATTGAACGCCATGATAGGTCTGTGCTGCTTTCTTCCTAGGAGTTGCTCTCCCAATAATTACTACTCCATTCTTCAGTGACCGATTAATGTTGCTTGTAGCTGGCCAACAGTCGTTCTTAGTTATCAGAGTATCACTGGAGCCGTCTTCCATGACCTCAACGGGAGCAGGATGGCCAACAATTGCTTTACCATTCAATTTACTCGTGAGAGAATTCAGAGGCACATGAGGTCTGCCAGTTTTTGTTTCTACAGTCAATTCAACATCATATAGTGAAGAACAGAGACCTGTACTTCTTATTTGCTTCACAACCTGGTACTTGGAGCAAGTCAGAGTAGAGACTCGGTCACGAGGAAACAATTGTCGAGTCATCAGAGTGGAGATAGGAATCTGGCGCCTGGATGATCTCTCATGGTCTCTTGAGGGTAGAAGTGAGGTAGAGCAATTTATTACACAATGCTTTAAAGCTTCGGACTGGCAATGTTCCCATTCACTAGAAGAGCAAGGAAGATCAGAACTCTGAGATTGGGAAACATCATATGCCTCTGAAACTGATTCATCCTTTACTAAATGACAATGACAACTATCGAGAGTCAAGAATTCATCCGAATGATTGCTGCCAATTTTTCTGGCCAAGCCTGCAAAAAAAATTTTCTTCTCCATTTGATCCAAGGAATTCTCAGATTGATTGGCCCCATTGATGTGGCTTTCAGAATTTGTAATTCTACTGAACCTCATATAATTCAGGTTCTTTTTACTGATTAAATGTGGTTCCACACTCCTCTTTTCTGCCTTCTTATTGACACTATTAAGCTGATGTCGAGAATCAGTAAAGCTACTCTCTCTAAGCCCTTCAGCAAAATGTGATACAAGATCATCCTCGCAGCAACCATTATAATGCTTCTCATCTACACGTGGCAGAAGATCTCTGATCGGACAATATTCAGAAGCCTTCTGAAAATCTGGAACCGCATCAAATCATAAACAGTTAATCCATTTTCCACCAGCAACAAGAAACATAAGATCATGCAATATCAACCCTGTTTTTCTCAGACTTATATCATCTAGTATATGAAACAAGTACAGATGAGTAGAAAAAGAGAACATAGAAATACAAGACAAATGAAAAGACAAAAGTAGATGGGGGAAAAAAAGCAAAAGACTACATTATGTGATTAAATCTTTAACCCAACAACATTACAAATATCAAAGCCCTTGGAGGCACTAAGTAGCGCATATAATTCTTAGCACCAGATGAATGTTCACTCATAGGAAACTTAAGTTACAGTGGTCTCATGGAGATGGCTGTCCCTGTTTTGCACTGAAGATCCATCTTAAAACAACAAGAAATTTATAAAACAAAAACCGTGTGATAAAAAAAATAAAATGGAGAACCAGAAGGTGATATTAAAAGATCAGTGAAACCAAACACATTGAATTTATATATGACTAAGTTCTTAAACAAAATATGACCAATGTATCCTTAAGATAAAGCTACACTAACCAGAACTATCAGGGTTGTTAATCATAAATCTCATCAATGTTGCAGATACCATTTGAACCAAAAATCTCAAAATAGAAGGATATCTGATTCTCAGAGATGTGGACCTCAATCAAGTTTATATAAAGGAAATTTACTTAGGTTGTTAGTACTTGGTATATTTAAATTACAGTCAACCTTGTTCGTTAATGTAGTGATCTAGCCTTGTTTCAATAAGAGACTTAACATCTCCATTTAAAACAAATCCATAAAAAAAAAGGATCAATTAACAACACCAGACTTGTTACATATGACCAACTAGCATCCCTATCGGTGAACCACAATTGGGTTATTGGCAAAACAAAATAGAGGTATCAACCGCAAATAGGATTTTTTGCAATCTCAACCTTTAAGTAATTCATTGTTATTCACATTCTGCAGCAAAAGCAATTAGCCAGGCTGTCAATTATTAATATAAAATAAGAAAGAAACTGAAAGCTTACCTTCACCAATATGGTCACCCATTACAAGGGGAATATCGACCAGGCCATCAGAGCATTCATTGTCGATGAACTCCAACATGCTTGCAAGTTCACAGTCCTTGATTTGAGAATTGAAGTCTGTGCCATCAAATTTACAAGTGCTCTCAGATGCACCCAACAATGTTTCACCCGATGTTCCTGAACCACATGTAATATTTGTCCAACTTGGAATAGATAGCAGTTCCTTTGATGTTTTCTCAGTAGCTTCTTTAAGAGGCCAGAATCCTCCGAAAGTACCATCCCAGTAACAATATGACGGAATTATAATCCTACTACCTTTGCAAACTTTAGTCAGAGCATGGTGACAGTCTCTTCTCACATCCTCATGAGCTTTGGCACTCGATCGCTTCCGTTTCAGGCATGAACCAGAACTTTTACAGCTTATTATTGGACCAGAACTAAAAAACCTGTTATTTATGTTTGATTCGCTGAGCGAAGCACTGTCAGGAAGGGCTAAGTCAGTAAATAATTCTGTTTCAACATGCACATGAGGCTTTCTAGTTGATATAATCCCCAATCCTATGTCCTGAAGATCTCTCACATGGTTTATTCCTTCACCTTCTGAATCATTTGGAGTTCTCCAATGTTCTTTCTCCATCAGTTGAGCATCAGCAGCAATCAACTTATCCAGCTGTTCATATGACACCAAAGATTGAGGTATCTCTTGGGGTGAATTATCTTCAAAAGTATCGAATTTTCTGGCCATCAAACCTCGTTGCTTGTCAAGTCTATGCATCTTTTTTGATTTTTTGGTAAAATTACAACCTGTTGCTCTGTAGAAGTTGTTCATTCCTGAGCCATTCTGCTTTCTGGAAGGAAAGTAAGACTTCTCAATCTCCAAGGCATGAAGAATGGCATCTTCTCTGTGGACGTACTTCCCTGTACTGGTTGAGAATTTACTTGAATGAACTGCAGAAGCCATGGCCTTCTGGATGCATTCGTCAAACTCCCCACAGCGAAATGCTTTAACACGTGTTGATTTCTCAAGATTATACCAGTCCCTGAATAAGTAAATTATTAGCAAAACAAAGTTTATGCTAGTAGCAAGATAATATAAGCATCACATAGACTAGTCGCAGAATAATTTTTCGCATGGGATATGCCAATGTTAATTAAATAATAAAGAAAAAACCAAAGAATGCAAGGAATTAAACACCAGTCAGTATGTACCACTGGCCTCACCAAGGACCAGTATTAGACCATATGGATTTATTTTTTTATTATTTCTTCTGATAAAACTGGAAGATATGAATTGGTAAACCACCTGCTACACTGGTACCATGTCGGTCCAATCAGCTATCAAAGGCGATATCTGACTGAGATTTAAATCCTTGTTTGATGGAATGCCTTACATTAACACTTAGCAATTAGATGTCACTTTATTGAGTCATATGCAGATTCTTTTGCAACATATTCCTCCATTTTGTCATCTCTCTTATAGGTCAACTTAATAAATGCCTTAACCCAATTAATATAATTTTTTTCTTTTTCACTTTTCCTTTTTATATCTCATTTTTCCCAAACCTTTTCACTTCTTTGTCACTTTAGTCTCTGTTTTAAGCTTTCAAATGATATCCCAACTCTTCAACCATCCATATTAAACACCTTAACCCAAATTTTCTGTCATTGAACAGCTGACTTGATCCAAACCACCAAGAGAATAGAAGGTTCAGTTGCATTTTTTTGTAATTTGGGAGCATTAATCAGGCAATAAAAAGAAGTTAAGGATTAAGCTACTTCTACATCCATAAACCCTTAAGCTTATTCACAATTTCTTAGATGGGCTCCACAGAAAATTGTATGTTGATCAAAGAACTGATCTGGGATTTGTTCTTTTATGGTTCCTATCATTAAGCTGGATGGAATGACTTCCTTCACAAGGGTCCAGAAAACTATGATGCATTGGATGCTTATATTTATGATATCTCTCCTTTAAGTTTTCTTCACAGATCGAGTGAAAATACTGATTTCAAAAGTTTAAAATAGTTAAACTCCTGAAATAATGAAAATCACTGTAAACTTGGGAATCAAGAACTAGTAAAATTTGGTCTTTCATATTTAAACATCAGATATTCTATCATAGCAATCACAAACTTTGTCCATTGGTAATGCCAATATTCCAATTGATCATAGTTTCCATATGACCTTTTCGTTCAAAGATATAACAGCAACAGCAACAAGCCTGTAGAAAAGACTGCTGTTATCTCTGTACACAAATATAACATCGAAAACCTAAAATGACCACATTAATAACTCCATAACCACTTCGTTCTCAAATTTCAACCAACAGCGAATCTGAGAATGACTCTGAAACACTTTTGAACATACTCCTGCAATATTTCAGAATAGGACATCTAAATTACAATCAAAGATTATCATTATGTTTTCATTTTGTGCAAATGATTTTTAGTTACGAAGATACTCCCAGCGTCCCCCCCTCCCCTCCTCCATAATTGATACAAAGGACATTAATCAGCATGCAAATTGGACGCCTTTACATCTTTAAGAAATTCAAGTTATTAAAATTAGGTTTTTAGTCTCGACAATTGGCCTCACGATGATAAATGATGAACTAAAAATTTAGCATTTATGACAGACTTTATAGGAATTCTGCATTTAAACACTTTCATTCAGATTATATAACCACACAAGTCAACATACGAAGGCGATAATTGTATCATAAATAGATAAAAGCAAGGGTGGATCATCATCATCATCATTAGCTTCGTAATTATCAATATCATGCAAGATGGATTTGATACAAGGCACAATAAAAAATCAAGAGGGTTCCCCAGAAGACTGAGTAGATAACCAGGTCAAGACTGCAGTAGTGGCAGCAGGTGAACTATTTTATAAACTTTGCTCTTAAGGCCTCGATAAATATAAATGATTCTCTTTTCCATAATCACCTGACAGGTGTTCAAGTCTTGTGTATTATAACTTATTCTAAATGTGAAAACATATATCTATATACTTTGAATGTGAACATAGAAAAATCTCTCTACTTCTGTACTTAATTGAGAACAGTCCCCTATTGAAGAAAAGAAGAACATTTCAAGCAACTTAACAAAGACGGAAAGAAGAATAGGTTTAACAGATGAGAAAGCTCACATGCTCCCATCTTCTCTTCCAAGAAGCTTGATGGGAGTTCCCGATCTCGGAGGAAGCAAGCATTTCACAGGCAGTTCATGCAGCCCCACAGTCCGTCCAGGCCACCATGATCCATTTCGGCGGCGGACCCACACCAGGCCCCCAGCCGACACATTGATACTGCTTAAGCTCGCATCTTGCTGGCTGCCCATAGCAAAACCAAAACCTACAAGAACAAAACCATTTAAGCTAACCAAATCAAAATACATAGAAAAGAGGAGAAAAAGGAACGCCCCCTTCTGCTTTAGAACGGAGAAATTTCCAAGAGCAGATCTTATTAGTTCGGAGAAAAAACAAGAAAAAATGACTGCCAAGTAAAAAAGAGCACTACAAAATCTCAAGAAAACACAAGTAAAAAAGAGTACAAAAGATCAAATAAATAAATAAAAAACAAATTATTGGGTAATGGATTGAGAAGATGGACGAGAAGACAAAAAAAACGACAAAAAAACCTTACGGAAGATAGGTCCTTCCCTGCTGACGAAAAAACAGAGACCAAAAGGACCGCAAACGCAGACGAGAGGCCACGAAGCTTAAACGGTCCAAGGAAGAAAAGAACCGAGATAGGATAAAAATCTCATTTTCTACGAGATTTCCATCTGCTTCTCCCCAACCTCGACTGGATTAGTCACTAGTGAAGAAAGCGGCTTGATCTTTTTTGTTGTTCTTCTTCGTTATAGTTTTCAGTTGTCTTCTTCAAAGAGATGGTTGGCGATGGCGGCGTTACCTCAAATGGGGGAGGGTTGAGAGGGGACGGCGAAGCGCAGAGACGACAGAGGAGTGGAGAGGAGAGGGAGAGGGAGAGGGAGAGGGAGACGGAAAGACAAGGGAGGGCATGGAAGGAGGTATCCGGCGCAGCGTTTGGTGAACTCGTAGACACAAGTGGGCCAAACGTCACTTGGTATTTCTTATGAGGCTTCTACAAGTGAGAATGGCAGTAACAACTGGCCATAAGGAACTCTCCTTATATATGCTCTGGAACAGTTCCACTCTTTTTAGTCCAACCTAACTCTACCTTCAACTTTTCTGCAACAACAACAACAATACATTTGAAATCGATTCCCATGAGATCTAATATAATTTTGTATTAGTTATTTAACACAACCTTCATCCTTTGAAACTAGAAGCCAACACATATATAAAATCTGCTTTCAAGAGGAAAGACTATCAAGTATGAGATCCTCCACAAGTTACAGCTCTTTACCATTAACATCACTCAAAATTCAAGGAGATATAAGAAGTGTGCTTGACCTTCAATAATCCATAATATCTTATATTTTCCTTTATCATGCAAAGGGCTTAGGGAAAGCATGTTTTGTGGATTAATCTTTGCCAAGGAGGGGGAAAGAAGAAAATGAAAAGAAGGAAGATTGACCTAAAACCATGACCACCACCACACCATCACCCTTCCACACAAAATGAGTCAGCTGGTCTGACAAGCAAGTTTCATGACTCTACTTCACTCCATTATTTATGCAACTCAGTATAAAAACACATAAGTATGAACGATAAACAAATCAGATGGGAAAATGTTACAGACATGATACATGTGATGATGCTACACGATAAACCGTCAAATCACATTGCATAATCAACAAAGTGGAAGAAAGACTGCTTAACATTTACACATTTACAAAGTTAATATGGATTACCTCCTCAGGCTTAGAGAAACTTTGTAGCTCATCATTAGCTTCATGTTCGTAACATGGTTTCACTGATAGAAATTGGCAGTTTTACAGACTAATCATCTTTCCTGAAATGTGAATATTGTCAAGTTTAAAAAAAAAAGACAAACCAACACATTTACTTTGGAAGACAATTCATAATTGTCAACAGAAATGAAAAAGAAATTGTTATCTACCCAATGATCCTCTGGAGAACATGGATGCTAGAACTGCTAGTAGATATAGAGAATTGATGATAATGTGGGAAACATAACGAGCTTGCTGTTTTATCTGTAATCATAATTACTCAAAATGAAATCATTTATATATCTAGTCAAAACAAAAGGAGCGCTAAAAGTTCACAAACTAAAAGAAGCACTCCAAATCACATCCAAGTTTCGCCAAATAAATTATATATATGCAAATTGAGGTCAGAATAACCTTGTTGATATTTCTGGTGCAGTGAATTGCACAACTTTATAGTTTGTTTATGCCTGTAACAAAATTGCATAACTGAGGCTGTGCAGAATGCATGAATTCTGTCAACAAATGACAAATAACAAGAAAGAAGTCTGGTTTGACAATAAGTCTGATGTGACATATAGTTTCATGATTGAAGAGCCAGTGGTATCAGATACAGAAATTACAAATTGTCAAGATATACCGCAGACAATTATAGCTTGGATACATGTTATATTATGGGCTAAGCAACTTGTTGATTACTAGCATGCCAATCACAATTACAAACCTGATGAAGAGCACCCCATCTGGAAAGGGTGCCAGTAACTCATACTCACATATACAATGGCATGTGGATCATTGTCTTCAAGGGCAAGTTCCAATGCTCGTGTTTAAAATTCTTCCTTCCTCAAATTCTTCAAGAGGAAAATCTATCTGACAGTTACAAATAGACTAGTTACTATTAGAACCAATTGACTGAATAGAGGTGGAACAAGACAAATGTGTATGCATATTGCTTCTATTCCGAAAGTTGATGAAGCTACTTACCGGAGCAGCAAGTAAATTAAATAGGGATGGTTGAACATTGTGCATGGATGAATAACAATTTGTTCTCCCGGATAGGCTTTGCTTCTTGACCGCCATACCATAGATTTAATCAAATGCCTCTTGCTAACATCAGATGCAATATCAGAAAGCAAGCTATTGGTTTCTTGAAGTCCATTGTCCGAGGAATTGGAGGTGAATGTCACACAGCAGACGGAAGTAATTGCCCTGTTCCTTGACCTGCAACTGAATTGACTGTTAGCTCTCTGTTTTATCTTATAGATTGGTCCAGAAGTGAAATGATTAGAGATCTAAAACCAGTATTCCAACTCTTCCAATATCAAAAAGCAACAAAGAAATTGGAAAAGCAACACTTACAAATCGAGAGAAACACTACTGTTCTGACTCTTTAAATGTCGGAGTTTGGTCGGAGCAATTGAATAATTCACTGTTTCCATGCTTTCAGGGCGTGGCAATTGGGTTCCTACCATAAAAGTAGCAACAGTTAGAAGGAAGATTAGATCCAATAACAGATGTAGTCCTTCAAACCATCTGGTAATCAGAAGAACAAATTGTGAGATGGAGCAAAATACTCTCAACGTCATCAAAAACACCCTAAAAAATGTCATGAAAGGTAACCAGATCACATGCTGCTCCAATCGTTATCTGCCGAACAGACTCGCGCATTGATACACGGCAACAATTAAGACTACAAATCAGCAACGATCAATCATTCTTCGTCACTGTGACCGGTCCATGCGCCATAAATCTGACGGATTAGAAACCCTAAAGCAACGGATCCCTGAAGAACATGCCCAACGCAAGATATCAATCGAACCGAAACGGAGAAGACGGGAAAGGAGGACGCACCTTGACGGACCAAGAAAAAGTAGGATTACCCCAAGAATCGCGGAATGCAGCAGTGGAACAATGTGATGGTAGGTCAGGGTTGCCAGCCAGTAGTCGGAGAAGAAGCGGGGCGTAGTGAGGGAGAAGGCAGAGAGAGGAGAACGGCGGCGGAAGCGCGGGTTGGTTCCGTTGCATAGGTGATGACTCCCTGTCGACAACCAACTGAAATATTGCATAGCAAATGATTCCCCGCGTCGTGATTGGCGGAACCCTCTGGACCCACCGAGTACCTCCACCGGGTCAATTTCTGGTACGTGGGGCGGGTACTTTGCGCGCCATCACAAAATCGCAAGGTTTGAGGTGGAGCCGACAGCGGTGAAGTCGGGAGAGTCGACGTGGCAGAAAATACTTCTCCTACCTTGTTATCCGTTACCCGGACGCAACTCATAACGAGGCCGTGTGGGACCCATCTTTCGCTTCGGATCCTTCGTCATCGATTTAGTTCAATAATTATAATATTTAAATTATTGAAATTATTGAGTTCAATAATAATATTTCAATAATTTCTTGCAAAGAAAGATTTAGTTCAGTAATAATAACGTCATAACAACAACGTCGGCAGGTGACAAAGACGGGTAGGCGAATAACGTAACGGGGAAGAGAAGCCATAAACCGTATCGTCGCCTCTGACAGCTACGTTCCGTACTCAAAGCGGAAACCGCGTTGATGCCGCACGTCAAACGAGTTGAAGGGATGCGAAAACTGAGGATGCACAGCCGCACCGACGACCGACACTAAGATCGCTAATTGAGTCGTGACTTCTGTCGTACTTGAGTCGCACGCCCTTCCCTGTTCACGCGCACCATGTCACGTAGCCTCTCGAAGTCCCGTTCTCGACCGGTCTCGCCTATATTAAATGCACAACTACCGAGACCGCCGTCACGACGTGTATTAGTGTGTGTCAGACACTACCGAGCTCCACCATGGATCCAAGCTCCACTCCTCCCAAGCTCTCCCTCTACTGGCTTCCCAGCCAGCGGCCAGAGCCACCGGGCATGGCGACACCGCCTCCCGGGCTTCCGGTCTCCGTCCCCTTCCTGTGGGAAGAATCTCCGGGGAAGCCGAGGAAGCAGCCCACCCTTGGCGCCGGTGCCATCCGGAGTTTGGACCTGCCTCCTAGATTGGTGGCTGCTGCGGAGATCAAGTTCGATAAGACGACGCTGTCGCCCACCACAGTTCTCGACGGCCCAGAGCGGTCGTCCCGGGCCATGCCACTCGGCTCCTGCTACTCTTGTTCCTATGGAGAGGGAAGGACCGTCGTCAACATGGGAGGTAGGAAGAAGGAAGGAGTGGCTTGGTTTTGGAGGAGGGGAAGTGCGAGGAAGGTGACGAGGGAGGGAAACAGCTGGGAGATGAGCTTGGAAGGGCTGACAGAGAAGGGTATCGCTTGCTCCTCTATGCCTTCTTCTTCTTCATTTTCTTCTTCTTGCAAGCTTGTTGGAGACTATGAGAATGAGGTTGTAGAGGAGGGGAAGGTGAGGATCACAAGGCTGAGGAGGAACAGAAGTATTGCAAGTACATCCACCTCTCATCTCTGGGTGAGTCTTTCACTCCTAAAACCCAAGTTTCCAACTCTTCTGTCAACCAATCTATCCTCCATGTCCATTTGTTTGCTTAGTTACAACAAGTAAGATTAGCCTGGATGCATGAAGTATTCGATAAAGAGAAGATGTGGTGTTCTTTCGTTTCTAGTTTGTCGGGTCTTCATGTGGACTGTCATGCATGGTGAGAGCGTTTGATGCGATCCTTTCCCTATGGCTACAGGGAAGCATTTATGGCAGCCTGAAGAAGGTGTTGCCGATGGCAGGGAGAAGGGACCGCAAGGTTTGAAGTTCTCAAAACAACTGACGACAATCCTCGATGTACCAGTCGATCTTTGTGGGAGGCATTCTGTGGTGTTCTTCAACCTTTCATATATCTGTTCTATACAAGGCTTTTGCATATGCATATGATCACTATGCACTGAAGGAATTGTATCAGTTTTCAGTAAATATGGCAACATCTTTCTTTCTTTCACTCAAACAAACAATGAAAACCCCATCAGAAGAGAGAGAGAGAGAGAGAGAAAGGACGGAGGTTTTATGACTCACTCTACTATCAGATGGCCAATTAACACATTACCTGCGTTCCAGGGAATAAATAGTGGCCGACCATATCATTATGATTCCATTAATGGTGAAGAAGGAGAATTGTAAATGCAATTTTCTATCTAATTAGTATACCATTGTTCAAATTTAATGGAGATTATTTATAGCGGTCATTCATACTAATTATTAGTAGATTGACATCCGCAATCTACCATACTTCATGTAATCACTAAAAGATAATAAAAATATAATTTTACTAAGGACAACCCTTTAATTATCAATCAAGTAATAGTTGTGAAAATGCAAAAGGAAAACTGCAATTTGGGATGTCATGATGCTTGTGAGGAATCTCAAATTAAGTGTATTATGATAAACTATATTCACATTCACAGGCCCGAGATTTGATGGGCACACCATTTCTCCAGCACAAAAGATGCAAAAAGAGTACATAACCAAGAGGTGTATGGCAATCCATATGACGGTGATCATTAGAACTGCTGCGACAATCTCCTCCTCTTGTAATTAGCCTTGAAGCAAGCCTGCCTAAGTTTCTTCGTTCTCTCAGTCAATTGCATCTCAGGGTTCTCCTCCATCAGCCTCTTGTGGTCCTCCAATGTCTCCAACTCTTTCCTCATGCTCTCCTCGCAGACACCCTTCCCCAACTCCTGCAGAACAATACGCGCAGCAAATACATTTATGCATCCGAAATGATTATGCTTATTCATGCGATCATTAATCGACAAGCAGCCATTGGGAGCTTCTGCATGCATCATGGCTGTTCTAATCACTTGATGGGGAAAAGAAGGCGCACCTGCACGTTATGGATCAGAGACTTCAAGCTCTTCATCTTCCTGTGAGGCCATCGGGCGATCCCGAGCTCCCTGCACCTCTTCTTCAGCACCGTCAACCCCACGTTCATCTCCTTGGCGGCCTTCGTTATTGGCATGTAGAAGTAGTTCTTGATCTCGTCGAAGCCCACATCGTTCAGCCTCGACGTCCGTCCGTCAACTCGCTTCTCCGTCGTTCTCTTTCCGTCCCAACCACTCGCACCGTCGAGGGCTTCGATCGGGAAGTCGCAAGCGTTAAGAGGCAGGGGATCAAGCAGAAGGTCTTCGTTGTTGCTGGTCGAGACGCAGTCGTGCGGCCATGCAAACGGCTCCAGATCGATATCTTCCAAGTGCACTGGGTTGAGCGGTTCCGGGAGAACATGGTACTGACAAGGAACCGAAGGTAAAGAGGTATCAGAGTTTATGAGGGACGGTGAGAACCCCAAGGTGTCATCGAACGGGTCGAGACTCTCCGGCAGCGGCACCAGATCGTCCGTCCCACTGCACCAACGAAGCAAAAGGACGATCTTATTGCACGAGTTGCTTTCGTGAGTCACAGGCTTCATGCAGTACATACCTGAGGAGATAAGGGACTTCAGGGAGGGAATCTCCATAGTGAGGCCACTCCGAGAAGAACTTCTCCTCCAGTAACATGAGATTGTTCATGCGGTCGAGATCCATGCCGAAGAATAAAGGGGGCTTCGCCGCGGGTTTGCGATCCATGCAAGCGACCGACAAAAAGGAAGCGAATGCCTGCAAAACCTCCCTTTGGGAATGATGATGTGCGCCACAGACGGGCGAATATATACATCCGATACATACGCATGCACGGCGTAAGAACGTGTTTGTTATGCGGCTAATTATTACTGTGGTTATTAGCGCCGTTATCGAGTTCTCTCAACTTCAACGTATCCATGCATGCATGCATGCATTTACGGCCAATTATGATGGTTCCCGAGAGATTAAAGAGATCTCATCCCCCCTTCTCGATTCGTGCCTATGGTTCTGCGAAGGGGGCATTAATCCTTGGGAAGAACGCTTTGCTATTTTTCTTTTTGTAGGCCAAAGGAGGAAAAGATGGACGGAGAGGATAACGTATGCGTGTGTGGGTTTCCAAGTAATTGGGTGACAGAGAGGGTTAGCAAAATCCTACTAAACGAGTGTCTTATGGCGATAAGGGCGTTTGATGGAAGCCTTTTGGGGGGTGAGCTGACTACCCGATCACACCTACGCGTGGGGATTAGGCTGACCCAGCTAATGGGGACGTTCGCTGTCAGCGTTTGAGGTCGAAGACAAGCATCGAGAGTTCTTCTTTGTCATCCTCGGTTGATTTGGATCAAACCAACAGATTCTATGATGCTTGGAAGAATACGAATCACCTGCTTAGATATAATCATATTATTTGGTGTTATAATTAGTTGACAAGCATATTAAAGGTAATTAGCTGATGTTTGCTATGATTTAGCCGGACCGTGTGGGATTAATATTAATCCTACGTTTTGTTTGAGAAACATGATCTAACGCTATTGGGAGGTGATAGTAATTGGGACTTGTCGACTCACATGATCCCTAGATGATCGTTTAGGTATGTTCCTCTTTAGTCGATTTTTGTTGACGATAATTCGTAGAAGATCGTTTAGGTCTATCGTCTTTATGGATAAAACACCAAAGGAAGGTCGTTACGATAGTTACAAATAATCCCCTTAATCCACCAAGTATAAAAATCGAACCTTCACATTTGTCTAGGAGTTGAACCTTTTTCCAAAACCTTTCACATTCTACGTAACCCCGAAAAAAGAGCTAACTTGTACGTCAGAAAAATCGAGTCAGGAACCCATAAAGTAGATCGAAATTCACCTCGGATTCTCGGAAGCCATATAGAAGACTCTCTCTGAGCCATCTTGGGCACCTTAGTGCTACACAACTACTGCTCGCGAGGGTTTTTGGGACAACCTCACGCCTTCAGGATAAGACCAAATCATGCAGACTTACGATCGATCGAGCAAAAACAAAAAGGTATTATAATAAAAAAAACTAATGTTTTTTTTTCTTTTCTTTTCTTTTGGTCGCCAACTAATGTTGATTTGAAATAAAAATTTTGGGAATCATATTCGGGGAAAAAAAAGCTGTGCATGATTTGGGACACTTTGCACCGTTTGATGTACTTATAAGCATGCATAGATTTATCAAATGATAATTGATCTAATGAATGGTTGCAAGTTAATATAGGTGGAGCGATCAATGCACACAAAAAGAAGCATCGATGTTTAGGTCTTTGCTTTAAATGACTTGACAATTGCACCGTCCACCATACGGATAACATTATGCAACATGACTTTTCTATTAAAGATTTAAAATATATCCTAGACAAATTATCAAGATAAATTTCTATTGCAAGACAAACTTTTGAACTTTACTAGCCTACATTTCTTTTTCTCGATAAATGAGAACATTGTTCGAGCTATCATGCTAATGTATACATCCGGTATTAACTAAGATGCAATATAATTGTTAAATTTGGACTACTGTATTCATCCAATCCAATCCAATCCAATCCAAGAACTAAATAAATAAATATCATTTTATTAATATTTATAAATTATAAATATTTATTATAATTTATTTATTTATCAAAATATAAATCAAAAGTAATCATAGACTTTATTAAGAAACATAGTGATGTCAATTTAAAAATAAATCCAATAAGTTCTAGTACTACCGAGAGACTGAAATAAAAATTATAATAAAAGTTTTTCATCAACGCTAAGTAGAAACCACTATAAGTCAACTATAAAATAAATATATATTTAAAAATTAATAATCGTGATGTATATCAAATACTCGAATGAGCACTCATTTGTGTTTTCGTAAGACTAAATAGAAAGAAACTCATATCATCACCAATATTCCTATGACTAAATTGTAGAAAGATTATATTAGATTCTTCATATATTTAGAGCTAGAAAATCTTGCCTAAAGATTAATATGAATTGAAGAGAAAAATGTTGCTTAAAATAACCGAGCACAGCAAGTAAAGTCGAGTGCTCCTAATATTAGTATAAATTAAAGAGAAAATTATGGCTTAAAATATTTATTATTGTATGAATATTTTTCTCGTAATTCAATAGAAGCTTGTGTTGTACAGTATAACTTTCTCTTTAATTTTTTTTTCTCACATATATATTTTTATTGACTCGAGTATCAAAATATTTTTTGTCAGGCATACCCACAATATTATATTTATGAGCCATATTTGGTTTTCAAATGCAAACATATTTTAGAAATTTGGTAGGTTTGCACAACTCAATTAGATGAATCAAATAATCATGTCTAATACTAATAGATTGATGTCATAAGAAGAGCCCAAAGAAATTATCACAAGAGATTCAAAATTAAAATATTTTTCTTTGAGAATACACCATTAAGAAAACTCTTTTTTCGACATTTCAGGATAATTGATCATGGGACCTCAGCCTCAAGGACTCCAACACAAACTCAACATCTATCGTACCATCGGCATATATAGATGGATTTTTCTTGGGTATGTATCACCACCCACATTATATAGGATTAGGCGTGATTCTAATGCATACAGTGCTCGAGTTCTTATGCGTCGTAGTCAAAGACACTGATCGTGATTTCGCTACGACGTCTACATATGCCGATTTGGGTTGCATGCTTCGAGATTCGTGCTGCGACAGATTAAGCGACGTCTTGGTCTCCATTGCGGTGCCGATGGTTCGTCTAATCGGATCAACACGGTCCAATTTGGAGGCGCATTGCAAATCTGTGATCGCTCCATGTCGTCAATTCACTTATTGCAATCGCTTGATAATTAATTAAGAGAAGGCACAGACGATTAGACCTACGACGCGGAATGAGCTAAACCATTAGAGTACAAATGACATTATTAGCAATTTTGAAAAGATTAATTAGTCACTAAGCCAAATTAATAATAATGTTTTACCAGTGACAATATATCTTGACATCATCTGACATGAATTTTTTTCTTATTTTATCATCTATAGAAATAATAATTAATAATTATCTATGTTTATGTAAATAAAAAGTTACTGAACAATGCTACCTCCAATTACATGGCGCCTACAATTTGGGCTTGCTCCGAGATGCGTGCAACGCCAGATTAACGGAGATCATCTCCTCCGAACGTCCATTATATATATAGGTAGAAGAAAAGCGTATCACACAAGTTTTCGTGTTGCGTGGCCTTCACGCGATCCTTTTTTGAGGACCGAACAAAGGCTGCTCGAAGGAAAGGAGCAGAAACTAGAAGGATCGAGGAGGAGGGTTAGGGTTTCGATCGACGGTCGCGAAGGATGCCGAAGAACAAGGGTAAGGGAGGGAAGAACCGCAAGCGCGGTAAGAACGAGGCCGACGACGAGAAGCGCGAGCTGGTCTTCAAGGAAGACGGCCAGGAGTACGCCCAGGTCCTTCGGATGCTCGGCAACGGCCGCTGCGAGGCCATGTGCATCGACGGCAGCAAGCGGCTCTGCCACATCCGCGGTAAGATGCACAAGAAGGTCTGGATCGCCGCCGGCGACATCATCCTCGTCGGCCTCCGCGACTACCAGGACGACAAGGCCGACGTCATATTCAAGTACATGCCCGACGAGGCCCGTCTCCTCAAGGCCTACGGGGAGCTCCCCGAGAACACCCGCCTCAACGAAGGCATCGGAGGACTCGATGAAGAGGAGGAGGGCGCCGCTGATGACTACATCGAGTTCGAGGACGAGGACATCGACAAGATCTAAGCGGTGGAAGGATCGAATAAGGTCTGGCTTGCCTTTCCTTCTATCTATGTCTTGAATTTGATGTCGATTCCGTTTCTTGCAAGTCTGCTGCTGGAGTTTGGGTATAATATAGAAATAAGTACACAGATGCTTGGATGGTCTTAAAATCCTATGATGATTACTGGTGGTGAAAAAGAGACTGTGTCTATCTGATCATGATGATGCTTTTGTCGCACTGTGCTATCATAACAATTAATTTAGTATCCTTGAGGATTCTTGGTATGCAGATTTCAATACTTTTGATTTCAATCCAACAATAACTTGAAATGGTTGTTATCTTCATCTAGGTCGAAACAGAAGTTTTGTGGTCATAGGCATGTCTCCTTTTCAGGTCTTCAGTGAAATTCTAGAGAATTTTTCCAAAGGATTGTCCTCATAAACCTCAAGAAGCCTTAGCTTAAATTTCCATATGTATTTGGAGAGGCATTGGTAAACATTTGTGTGATTACAATCATTTTTGTTGTCTTCATATTAGCAGGTATTCATTATCTCAATGATTTTGTGATAATCTTGTTCGGTTGGTATATTTAAGATGATTGTAGATTGCTTGTTTGACCATATGCCTTTCCATGCCTTTGGGCAAAAAGAATGCAACCACATGAGGACTTGTGTAACTGTAGTTCTCGTTTTCCCTCTTGTTACCTCTGATAGCCAGAGTGACCTCGATCGTAGTGATCCAAGTGTTCTCAAGCACCATTTGGTGGAAATGTGCTTTCTGATCGACTGATGAAGTTTATCGTATTCTTTCTGAAATCATGGCAATGAACAAGTTTGTTTGGACTTGTTATGGCCTTTAAAGTTTAAACTAGATGGTGGGGATTTATTTATCTTTTGCGTGATTCTGTAGTAACCTGTTAGGTTGTTCTGGTGGCTTTGCCATGTCGTTGGGAAGGCCAGCTGGGGGAGTAAGAATAGATAGCGATAGGCATTACTGCAACCTCGAGAAGTTCTCTGTGGAAAAATGAACATCTTAGCCTGCCAAATCATGGTTGGATGAAGCGGCTTTGTCATCTCTTTTTTTCTTGCTGATGGAGCATGTAACTTTGCAATATGAATGGCGCAGGCAACTCCGAAGTATGAAGAGGGTGGGTGATCTGGGTAACACGAGGTGTGGCAAAGATAGATTGGGGATCTTTAGAAATTACTGGTGTCATGAACTCATAATACTGTGTTTTTTTATCTAGATCTACCTTGGTGCTACTTCATCAGGTGTTAAGAGATTGTCCCCGAGTCGACAATAAATAGAAGATGATGACTTTGTCTATGATTCATCTTCTTAGCTAGTGAATAAGTGTGACACATGGAATAACGACGACCTGCCTGCATTCATAATGATGTAGCAGATTGCCCTCTTTCTTTAGGCTGAATTTGCTATTCATGGATCAAATACATTTGGAGAACCCTTCTCTGCCACCACATTTGTTAGGAGGAGGCAAATATTCTGTTGAAATCATACTCTTACAGAACCCTTTTTGCCACAACATTTGCTGGGAGGAAGCAGCATGTTTCAAAGCAAATCTTTTAGTCAAAATGATACTGGAAGTTGGCAGGATGTCTGTGATTATTATGCGGAAGTCATTGATAGATTTTTGAAACTTTCTTTTGCATCGGTGGGTGTCAGGTAAGTGAAATCTGATGAGGTTTGTCGAATTGTGTCGTTGCCAAGTTTTTCTTGAGTCTTAGTTTAATGCTAAGTAGCTTCTCAGTCATGTAGCAAATCCACTGTCAATGATCAAGGAATGGTACCAGATTTATATAGTTTGGTATCATCCAGATGTTTGTCTTTTTAATTATTTATTAGCAATACCAATCAATATTGGTTGGCATAGTTTGATGGCCGGTGTTAGTGTAAACAATCTTGAGCCGTGGCCTCGGGGCCGACGCGGTTCGGTTCGGGTTCGGATGATGGGGATCTTCTCGGTACGGCCCTCGAGTCCGTCGAGGGGGTCGATCACGGTGGTCCGATCGAGACGGGGTCGTCGCTTCCTCCGGGAGGGGACTCCTCGCCTGGGCACGCGATGGGAGGCACCCCGTCTTTGTTCCTGCACACAGGTCGGGTTGGACCCCTCCGACGATCAAGTTAGTTGATGTGAAGGGGATTTCAGATGAAGAAGTTTTTTTGGTTTGTCCCCCCTCCTCCCTTCGTTCAGAATGCGAGGGTATTTATAGTGAAGCTTATTGTTTCCTGATGTGCTCGCTTGCAGGGGGTAGGCTGGTAGTGTCTGACATTGGTGCTGGCGTGGCGTGAAGAAACGAGCCTGAGCAGGCGTTAATGTGCCTCGACTGGCGTTCTGGTCCATTTGACCAGGTGTTGTTGTGTCGATCGAGGTGTGAAGCGACATTTGACATCAGCCGAAGTCCTCTGCCCTTGCTATGCAACATCTGAATTTATTTGCCTCTCCATTGATGTTAACATATTAATTGTTTTAATATGTTCCTCTAGAATAGGGAAAATTAAACAAGTCATATAGGGTAAGTGTGATAGAGGGCCGCTATAATATGGTGTTCATTAGATCCTCAATAGGACTGTTAAGGTGCTTGAAGCCTAATCATAATAGCCTTGGGACCGTTATGTATTCCCTACTCCATAAGATTTGTGATTCCTGCAGCAGGGATCTGTGACTCGGACTAACTCGTCAATTTGGCGAGCCGGATGGTCGACTCCAAGGACGAATCAACGATACATGTTGTAGGAAAACAGTGTCTGGTAAAATGCTTAGATCTGATGTGTCTTGATCTATGTTCCCGGTGATTGATCAAGTGGAAAACACCGGAAGCGAAAAAAATTAGCAGCTGCTGATAGATTGATTATTGTCGAACCCGAGTTCTACATATTCTGACCGACACAGCTACTTTTCCATGACCTTCGGAAAACAATAATATTAGTAATGTTGTTTATGCTCTTAGAGAAGGTAATGGTATCTGCAAACCGACTGAACCAAAAGACCGATCCCTTGTGTGGGGGAGAAACTTTGGTCATTAGAGCTCCCTCCGTACTTGGCTCTGATTTTTCGAGGAACGGTGTAGTTTACGGTATCAGGTAATCGTTATCTTGTTATTGGAAAAGAGAAAAACAAGGAGCGGCTGCGTATAACGTGGTCGACGAGATCGACTTCCGCAGGACGTAACCACGATTAAACAGCAGCATCACATGGAACATGTGCTTCTCGTTTCAGTGTAAACAAGAAAACAGGGGGAAGAAAATTACACCTTCTCCAACCACTAAACAGCAATGATCAAACGTAGTTGCACCGTCGAGAAGAATGATGTGCAATCATTGGTAGCAGCAAACGGTGCGCGGTCTCATCTCATCGATGCGCGGTGACGAGCGACTCGATGAACCGCAACCCGTCGAATCTCGGAGTCGATCCATCTTCCTGCTTCTGCTTCTGCCTCTCCTGAGACGACGACTCTCGGCCCTGCTCCATGGTGTCGGACGAGAGGAGCGTGGTGAGAAGCCGAACACAGCATCCTGAGTTACTCGTTATAGCTGATGTGGACGGACGCCCACTTACCTGGTTTGGAGCTTGGAGTTTGGGATCCGAGAGCGAGCCGGACACCGCAGTCGAGTACGAGGCGGCCGCCATGATCGCCGTAGAAGCGACCGTGACGATGCCGGTTGCCTTCATGATGATGGTAGCGGCAGATCTCTCTCTCTCTCTCTTCTCTCCCTCTTTGGTCCTCTCTTGTTCTCCTGGTGGTGGTACAGGCGAATGGGTATATATCGATACACAAATTTATAATCCTAACCCGACGCAGCAAAAGCATGTGTTTGGAAGGCGATGAGAGCTGGCATCAGAACGCGTGTATGGTGGCCAACGCGACTACGTTGGCACACCGATCGTCCCACCCGATGAACATCAATCATTGTGCATATGTCCGCCCTAAATTTACCCTCGTCTTAAGAATACGTATGGAGACTGCCTCAAAATATTGACTCTACTCGGTAACATTGGACATTAGCTTTTTTGTTCCCCAAGTAAAGCTTTCTTCGTGCCACCTCCACCTGATGAGGGAGAGGGATTGATGGCCAAGGAATCGATTCTGGTGGGAGGGTGGTGCAAGACTCTAGTTTGGGGAACCATCAGATGCGGTGAAATATGACTCTATATGACTCTTTATGACTAGGCATAATAATTTAGATGAGTCTAATCAGTCGTTCAAAGATGGAATGATGTGAGGTCTCATTGGACTATTACTGGATTTGATTTTGGGTTATGTTGTATCTTAACAAAGATGCACAGGTTACTTAGAAAGACCTATAAGTGTTTGATGATGGATTAACTATTTCTATTGTTAAGTTAATTGTTGAGTTTAAACTGTTGATTCAAAAATGCTTAAATAAATCATAGTTAACAATAGAAGGTTGAGCCATGATAATTAAGTGACATTGCCCATTAATCGTAAGAAAACAAAACAAGCAAAATAAATGTATCATTCCTCCTAGAATATCCATGGTACAATCGGCTGATGACATACAACTCCCTACAAGTAGGAAAGAAGAAGAACAAGAATTATTTTCAGGAGTCGGGAAAAATCAGTTACTAATTTTGATGCCACTTACTTTTGAACTTACAGGAAGGAACATTAGCTAGCTAAAGTGTGAAGGTATAGTTGTCATAAAAGTTAGTAAAAAAAGAAGACAGACCAGACCCCCCAGTGTCGAAGAACCGCCAACAAACACAGGAAACATTTTAGAACAGAATATAGCGCTATCCGCAGATGCCAAAAACAGCGAGAAAAAGTTTAGTGTCATTCACAAAAATAAACAGAGGAACATCTGAATCTTGTTCTTCATAGAAGGCAAGAATGCTGTGTTAGAGTTAGCTAGTTGCTTATGTTGATGCCTCTTGCTTTTTGAACTACAGGCGTGAAGCTTTATGTATAGTTGTAATAAAAGTTCAAAGAAGATAAGACAGACAAAACCCAGTTTTGAAGAACCACAACAGGCATAGCATACATTGTTAGACTATAGAATGACAGAAGCATAATATCATGTTCAAGAACAAGTAATAGTCATAAATCAATCATGTTCCTCATAGAAGGTAGTAGTGTCGTCTTGTGAAACTATCCTTGGTAAAGATCGGCAGCATTAGTCTCACACTTGTTAAAATGTTCGGGTTGGACGCTTGCTTATGTTGATGCCTCTTGCCTTTGAACTACAGGCAAGAACATTAGCTAGCTTCGCAACTTATCTTTGTAATACAAGTCAGTGAAAGAGAAGACTGTGTCGAAGAACCACAACAGGCATAGCAAACATTTTAGATACCGAATCATAAAGAGATTCATTAATCCTTTCTTTTCTCCAAAATTAGAAGAAATTTTCATTATATCAAATGGCATATATGATGCTAACACGTGGTGGATTCGAATCTGAGACCTATCACTTGTGCAATAATGCACCGACCAAGCCTGATGTCTCAACAGAGACGAGATTCGTTTTTCCCAACCCTACTTCATTTTGATTGTTATTTGAACAAAAAGATCACAGTAAACTTTTGGTAAAAGTCACAGGTGGCTTAATGATGAAGAGAAGCACTATTCGTTCGTAATAACATTCATTCATGTTCATCATAGAAGGCAGAGTGATTATTAAACTAAAGATTTTGGTACATGTACAGAATGCAGCAATGTGTGTGCATGTATATAACATAAGTAGAAAATTCCTAAGGTAGGCAAACTATGATATCCATATCTATCAAAACATTCATCAAAAGCAAAACTTGATTTTGATGCTCAAATTTGCAAGATGAAGTTTCAGTGCATTTATTCCAAACACCAAGACTTGGGAGGATCACCAAATCCCATCATCATTGACTGATAAATAAGCACAAGAGATTCTTGTTTCATGATTAACTGATAGATAAACAGAACATGTAAATCTAAGAAAAGAGAACTCCAAACTGAAGAGCAAGGATCAGAATCAATTACCTCCTCCCGTTTCCTATCAAGAAGTAATAGCAGCGGAATGATCATCGAATCTGCCTCTAAGAAGCTTCTCGACGTACTTGCCGAGTATATCTACCTCCAAGTTCACCTTATCCCCGACCTTCTTCAGCGGGATCACCACCTTCTGCTGTGTGTAGGCCACCAACATGAAGTCGAAGCACCCCTCCTCCTCGTACACCTTCACCACCGTCAGGCTCGTCCCGTCCACCGCGATGAACCCCTTGGGCACGACGTAGCGCAGCAGCTCCGGCGTGGCCCGCACTTTCACCCACAGCGAGTCCCCCTCGGGCACGAAGGACGCGATCTCGCCGGTGCCGTCGACGTGGCCCTGCACGATGTGGCCGCCCATCCGCGATATCGGCTGCAGGGAGCGCTCGAGGTTGACGGGGGACCCGAGGCCGAGCTCACCGAGGGCGGTCCGGCGGAGGGTCTCGGGCGAGAGGCCGACGGTGAAGGTGGAGGCGCCGGGGTCGAAGTGGGACACGGTGAGGCAGGTGCCGTTGACGGCGATACTGTCACCGAGCTGGACGCCTTCGAGGACGGTGCTCGCGGCGATGCGCATCTCGATGCCGCCGTCATCGTCCCCGGAGGGGCCGAGGCGCTCGACGTGGCCCATCTCCTCCACGATGCCGGTGAAGAGGCACGTGAAGGCGCTAGATCTAGGGGCCCGGCTCTTGAGGGGCTTGGAGCGAAAGGATCGGGGAAAAAGGAGGGGTTTGAGAAAGATGGACGACGACGAGGGTTTAAGAGAGAGCGAGTAGGAGACGGAGAAGTAGCAATTGCAAGCGCTCGTCGGGGGAGGAAGAAGAAGAGAGGGTTCGAGCCTGGCGAGGGGAAGATGGAGGCGGGCGGAGGCAGACGACGCCGCCATTGTTCTGTTCGACGATTCGAGGGCAGCAAAATGCAAGGCGGCCGAAAATTAGGTAAGGCGATGGAGTCCGTTTGGTCTGCTGGAGACTTGTGACCAACGAAATAGATGTGCAAGCGTCCTGCACAATAATGGAATATAAAACCGCCTCGATCACCGTCCGTCGAAGTCCACAAGACCAAACCTGAGATATCAGGCGGTTGAAATTTAAGCAGATATATTGATGGACGGTGATGGAGGGTAGTTTATAATTCTCTTATATATATATATACACCAAATATTATGAAAGTCTTATTATTTTGCCTATTGAAAGCTATTAAGATGGCCCAATCACGCATCGACAACCAGCACTTCCGTAGTGATCATTTTTATCTTAATTATTTACTTTGTTAGAATGGAAGGAATCAAGGATTATATAACGATTTCTACCCATATTGATTATTGATGGGATTGGTATATATCAATTTATATTAACATTTTATGGTAATATTGATATGTATTGGTTGTTTTGAAGGCGAAAAAGATTAAAATAAATGATAAAAAAGAAAATAGGAGGAAGATAAAATAGTAGAATTGGAGTATAAAATATACATATATGGGTGATGACAAATAATTAAATATAGAGTTTATGGATAGTATCAACATTGCACGGCGAATGTATACATAAAGAATTAATCAGAGGTTAAAACTCCATTTCAGACTAATTAAAAATTGATAATCATATATTAAAACTTCATTTCAAACTAATTAAAAATTGACCGATGATATTAGTTAGTTTAATCGGTAAATATTTTGATGATATATCATAATATCTTAAGTTTAAATTTCATCTTCATTATTTATTCTTTGTAAAAAGAAAAAGATTGATTATTATTTTTAAGTGACGCACGAGGAAAAGATGACCCATTTGTGGAACAACTCATTGCTGACTCCTATCGGGTGAGAATTTTATAACATAATAATAGAAATAATAGAGTAAAGATGATGATTAGTGATACAAAGATTTGGAATGATAATTTGTTTCATCTACTAAATTATTCAACAAAATCAACTTAAAAAAGTCAATATGTTTAACTTTAATCTGTCAAGAAGTTAGCTTAATTTGTCTAAATGATAGTATTCATTCGTAAAAGATCAATATCCCCAAAAATATAAAAAAAATATAAATTAAAAAAATATTTAACTTAGAACAAGCACAAAAAAAATTTAAGATATTACATCACGATCAAGTCTATATATATATATATATATATATATATATATATATATATATATATATATATATATATATATATATATATATAAAACGTTACGTGGAAAATAAAAATAAAAAGAATGAGAATTTTTAAAGACATTTGTCTATTATGAAATATGTCAGTAAAAAAGTTAATTTCGATTTTTAGTATTGAGATCGCTTTACCGGACCCGTTCACGCCCGCAACAGACCACTCCACCCCACCCCCCCCCCCCCCCCCCCTCTCCCCCCACCACTTCTTTTTTATCTTCAAAAGCCCTAGCGCACATTTTGCACTCGCCCTCCTTCCCTCTATTGGATCGGCGCCCTCGTCCCATCTCATCTCCTCCTTCCGCACTCGCTCTCTCTCTCTCTCTTTCTCTCTGAAACCATGAGGCGCTTCGTGATCAGATCCCTCGAGTCGGCCATCCGTCGGGGCGGCGCCTCCGCCTCTTCCTGCCGCCGATTCTCCTCCGACTCTGCCCCCGAGCGTAAGGTCGCGATCCTCGGCGCCGCTGGCGGGATCGGCCAGCCCCTCTCCCTCCTTATGAAGCTCAACCCCCTCGTCTCCAGCCTCGCCCTCTACGATATCGCTGGCACGCCAGGCGTCGCCGCCGACGTCAGTCACATCAACACCCGCGCCGAGGTTTGCAGATCTTCTTTTTCTCTCCCCCGCTCTCTCAATCCGGCTTATCCTGAATAGATCTGATCGGATCGAGGGTTTTGGATCTGTTTCTGTATGACTATGTAGGTCGCCGGCTATGCTGGCGACGAGCAGCTCGGCAAGGCCCTCGAGGACTCCGATGTGGTGATCATCCCTGCCGGCGTGCCGCGGAAACCCGGTATGACTCGTGATGATCTCTTCAACATCAACGCCGGCATCGTGAAGTCGCTATGCACCGCCATCTCCAAGTACTGCCCTAACGTATGTGCTTCTGTGACCACAACCGGCAAAGATGTTTGTTCATATTTTTTCTTTTTGCGCAATCTCAGTGTTCCCAACTTTTTGGACTTCTAATCTATAAAAGGAGTTAAATCATGCTATTGTCTCTTGTCAGGCTGTTGTTACTATGATAAGCAATCCAGTGAATTCGACTGTGCCAATTGCATCTGAGGTGTTCAAGAAGGCGGGGACATATGATGAGAGGAAGCTTTTCGGTGTCACTACACTCGACGTTGTCAGGGCTAAAACTTTTTATGCTGGGAAAGCAAAGGTTCCGGTAGCTGGTAATGCTTCCTACTTTTTCGTTATAGGTTGTTTTGTTCTTCGTTTTGCTTAGAAATGTGTTCAATTGATGGATGGGATATTACATGCAGGTGTTAATGTTCCTGTTGTTGGTGGCCATGCTGGCATAACCATCCTGCCACTGTTTTCTCAGGTGATTTCCCTATATCTGATGTCTCCCCTCAACTGCCTTTTTTAATGCTTAATAAGGATTTTATTTTGTGGTTTTACTCTGATAATGTTGACATTTTTGCTTTAAAAAATCTGTACAGGCAACTCCTGCTAGTAATGATTTGTCTGATGATGATATCGAGGCTCTTACAAAGAGGACACAGGATGGTGGGACGGAGGTTGTGGAGGCAAAAGCTGGGAAAGGCTCAGCAACTTTGTCTATGGCGTAAGTCTTTATACATATTGTTTCAACTCTTGTTTTTATGTATTAATAATATGATTACCTTTCAAGCACTGTTAGTCGTAGGCTCCATTTATTTATTTCATACTGGTTATCTGAATGTTATGTAGGCCATATTTGCATAGTTTCAGTTGAGAAAGTGAGATCTAAATTTCGATCTTCACAGCTCCTTTAAAGCTATTGCAATTTGTAAACTTTGTTATGATACTTATATTGACATGTCACATGATTGCTTTTGCCACTAAGTGGGGATAATAAGCCCTCTTTTTATGTATAAACAGAAAAAAACTTTATTCTGTTAAATTATTTAATTCATTTTACTGTTCTGGATTTAGTTATCCATTTAATTGTACAGTTAAGAGTAGGTGAATCAATACAGCGAGTGGATAGAAATTGGTAGGTCTTAAATGAGGGATTTATGTGGTGTTTTGAATTCCAGAGAGGTAAGCTGACTATATGTATTTAATTGTATAATATACCAGTAAAAAATGTCATTTGATTTTAGTGCTGTTAGTATGTTATCTTGTGGGTTAATAATACATCAAACTATCACGGCTTCTGTAACTGATGAATTGAGAATCAGGGATCACTATCTTAATTACCAACTGCCCTATATTGAAGTCAAAAAGGTGCCTCAGTTAGGCATTTAGACCACTAGGGAAATATAGTTATCTAGGACTATAATCCATATACATGCAAATCTCCAAAACTCTCTCTCAATGCTCATCTGCATCAGTAGTGGTATAATTAATTTTTCAAATGAATGTAGTGAATGTCTAATATTTTATGGTTAACTAGAAATAGTTTGTAATCTGACAATCCATACAATTTAACGATTTTTGCAATGTAAGCTAGAAAATTTTGGACATGACCGCATTTGTCTTGGTACTGACTGTCATTTTTCATTGCCTTTGATTAGCTAGTTGGTTATTTCAAGTTTATTGATTTCATCCGAGTAGAAGCTGTGAAAGGTTAAAGTTTATTCTTTGTGTCTAAAGGAACAGTTTCATACAGATATGCAGGGGCCATCTTTGCAGATGCATGCTTGAAAGGTCTTAATGGAGTCCCTGACATTGTGGAGTGTTCATTTGTCCAATCAAGCATCACAGAGCTGCCTTTCTTTGCTTCAAAGGTTATTTAACAAACTTTTGTCATCTTATTCTGGGTTTATCGATTTTAAGGAAGAAATTTCTTACCTAGCACCCATTACTGTTTCACACAATCTGCATCTTCTTCTTTCTTATACATGAAATTAGATATTTTGTCACCACTACATCGTCATCATCATCAACAACAACAAGAATAATGAGCTATATTGTTCAAACATTAACAACCCACCGTATAACTTGGCACCACTACATAATTAATGCAATTATTTTCTATGAAGATCATCTATTTGATCATATAGTTCACGAGGATGAACTCCTATGCGTAGAATATCATCTCATATTTTGCAGTACCAGCTGGTTTTCTCAGCGACTGCCTATTTACATGTAGCTGCAGTGAGTAATCTAGTGTATCTGTCGAGATTATATCTGACATCTGACTGTGGTTGTGATGAGTGAGACAACGTGTCACTCATCGACTCTCGTGTGGATGGGATTTTATCATTTTCACATAATATGTGTAGTGCAAATTACTCTCTTTGTAATATATGTTCTAGTAGCTGGCAGTTGAATATGAACCGAGGCACATGTCTTGCAGTTGGTTCCAAAAAAGGAAATAAAAAGGGAAAAAAGTTTGATTTCATGATATTCAGTAGTCAGACTGATTCCTCAACTTTTCTGCTTGTTTTTCACCCTTTTTTTAAAAGTAATAATACTGTCAAAAATCTATATACCTCTTCCTTGGACAATGTTCACATGATTATGAACTTCATAAACTTTAATGCTGTATCATAATGCTGAAGAAGTTGGTCACGATTCTGATTGCTAAATTGTTACAATTAGTTGAAGTTGTTGATCATAGGTGATTCGAGTCCTTCAGTGTCTAATAACTTCTGGTAAGGAACACATGTATTTATTTCTCTGTAAAGAACCATTGTTGTATTCATTCAGCTGCATGCCTTGGTCTTTCAATTTTTCAACAGATGTGATCGATGGTTGGTTTCTGTGCATATTTTGCTTCCCTCTTACATAGAGTAGAAAATTGTTAATCCCGATCAGGTTCTTCTTTACATGGTGTTGCTTTACTTGTTACCTTGATTCACCAATCTTTATTTGGCAAGCACTTTTCTTTGTGTATGACAAATTGTTCCTCGGTGTCTCTCGTGCAGGTAAGGCTCGGAAAGAATGGACTGGAGGAAGTACTCGGACTTGGTCCCCTGTCTGATTACGAGAAAGAGGGCTTGGAAAAGCTCAAGCCTGAGCTGAAGGCCTCCATCGAGAAGGGCATTAAGTTTGCACAGGAGAATTAACGAGCCCCAACCTGTGGGGATCCCAGAACCATCAAATTTTTTATTTTGCATCTGCGGTTGAGGTGTCCTTATCTCAATGTCTTTCTTTTCTATTTTTTGGTCAACTTCGTGAGGCTTCCAAACCTGTAATAATAAATCATGCCAACTATGATTAATCTGACAGGCCGATCGGCATGACTTGTTTATTTTGATTATTTACACACACTTCGGATGGTTTAATTAAACTGGTAGTTTCACTGGCACAATTTCTTTTTACTTTCTGTCTCAACTCGAACTCTTCTGTCTCAGTCTTGTGCGGAAACCAACTGCCGATTACGTGCTTTGTTGTAGTCCTTGCGCAAATGTTGACGCAAGAATTGTTACCATCAATCAGTCTTTCGATTACCTGAGTGATGGGGACCTAAACCCCGCTGGAGATGGAATCAGTCGGTCTATGCAGAGTTACAAGTAAAACAGGCAATTAACTTGAGCCAGCCCAGCCATCGATGGGCGTAGAATTCTAATATGATATTAGAATTATTTTATTTACAATTTTCTGATTTGAAAAACTGATGTAAAACCAACAAGTGGTGTTAAAAGTTAATATGTCTTGAAGGTATTCATATGTATGTATGAGATAAAATAATAATAATAATAATAATAATCATCATCAACCCAATGTTTAAATTCTAATATGATATTAGATTATATAAATAAATTTTGATTCGAATGAATTAAAAAAATCAAAATAAACTTTATAATTATGATCAAGTTATAGTTTGATTAAACAAAGATCGTACGAGAAAAACAATCGACCTCTCTCTCGGGAAGAAGGAAAGATGCCAAAAATATTAATACCATTAAAAATTAAAAGAGTTATATCGAACATACTAAATTTAATCGATAATTATAAGTTTAATTTTTTAGATGAAATTAATATTTAAAATGATATATATTAAAGTTGAACATGTTTCACCAAATTCATCATTCTTTGAATTCTCACCCCTCACTCTAAATAAATATCAGTGTTTTGCAGTAAAAGGGACACTCTTTTAAGTGTGTGGCGTCCAATTTCTACGGCGCCTTCAATGGGCGTAACTGATGTCATGGAAACTTGTGGTGTGGCGGCCCACATCTTTGTCACCGTCTCCGTCCTTCCCATTCATTTACTCCTCCTCAACGATGCACATTCCTCTTCGACGCTATGAACCCTCGTTTGCCCATCCTCTCTAAGAACCATAATTGCTGTGATTGCCAAGTCAAAAGCATCTCCCACGCCTCTCTCTCTCTCTCTCTCTCTCCTCCCACGACCTTGTATTAATTTGTGTTGGATCCAGTGATCACCTATGGTGTTATCGATTAGATGATTAGTACGGCAAGCACATGTTCATGCAACGCACACACAATGGGAGAGAGAGAGAGAGAGAGAGAGAGGTTCATTCTTGATGACCGTGCACATCCTGCTAAGATAAGTCTTTACGTTATGTATCATCATCATCATATGCCCAGTTCACGTTCGTCGAGACCCCATCTCCCACGGCAAGCAACGTTGCCTGCGCTGCCGGTCGTCTCTAATCCCCCTCGTGGAGGAGACGAAAAAGGTGGTGCACAAGAGTACTGCTGTGGTCATGTGGTTCTTGTTCCTGTTACAGGATGAACTCCAGCTATCTGCTTTCTAAGATCGACCGACTCGATTAACGCTCCTCACGAAAAGACGTTACCAAAAGAGACCGGCGAGATGGCCACAGTCTTAACACCCACGGCTGCAGTAATCCAACGAAAACAAAGCAAACTAACCTATCTATCTCCACTAAGTTAGCTTTGGTGTTCTCCTTCTTCAAACATGTAGCCTTCATTCGGTCGTGATGGTAGGCTGTTCTTTTATTCTCATCTCCGGTCCTTTTTCTGGCTTTCTCCATCGAACCATGTCGTGCTCGATCTCCTTAATTAGATAGCCATCAATGGAGCGTGGAGTTCTGGGAGTTCTTTAATTCCATCTTTTTGACGTTGAGACGGACGAGTTAAGTGTGCCCCCATTGCTCATTTTGGTGCGCTGTTTCTTCTCTACTTCACTTGCCGCTGGACTTTGGAGGTTCAACTAAAAGCCATTCTTTATTGTCGTTAGCTTCACGCCATTTGTGTTTAGTCTTTAATAACATCTCCAGCTCAACTTAAGCTTGTGCATCATAGATTTCACGAGAATACCGTATCTATCGGAAGTTGTCTTTGGATACTGGATAGAAATCTATTTATAGATTTATTTCCTTCTTTGGTGGTAATTACAGAAGATTTAAGGAAATATATGTGGTTTTTTCTTCTTCCTTTTTTTAGATATTTTCAATCCAGAAGGTTGTAGTTGACAAATTAGGCACACAAAACGATCTAAAATTGGGAATATATTGAACTTTGATTTCCTCCTATCGATATATTTCTTTTATCTTATTTGGCCATAAGACTGAATGGAATCCAAAACCAAAAAGTGAGAGAAAAAGGAAAGGGAGTAATTCATTAATTAAAGAGGCAATAAATTGTTATTCTCTTGACTTGTCCGCCGCTTCCATAAACTAACCTTCTCTACCCCCCCATGACAGCAGAAAAGAGAGGTTGTAGTTATCCCTCCCTACAGGACCATGTGGCGCTGCATGCACCACGAGCTCCTCTGCGCCATGGCCACCAAATCCCTTCTAGTTCTGACTCGGTCCTAAGAACGCTTGGGATCTCAAGTTCTCCATGCACTAACCTAATCCCCAACCCCTCCCGACCAAAAGGAGAACCACTTCCGACCCAAGTACAAACCTCCTGCTTCGCAGAGGTAGTGAGAGCTCGCGCGACATGGAGTCCCATCCTCCTCCCCTTGTCCGCCGTAAGTGGCTGCTCTGCACCCTGGCCTGCTTCCTTGGCTACCTGCTGCTCTCCTATAGCCTTGAGAAAGCGTTCCGCCCGAGCACAACGATCGTGTCTTTCCCTGGGTTCCATGGCCCTGCTAAGCTTACTCTCAGCGGGGATGCGGAAGCGCCATCAGGGAATTATGTGGACGTGTCGCCTCCTTCCGAAGCTGTCATGTCCCCGCGGCCAACTACTGAAGCGGAGATGGTGTCTCCACAGTCCAGTGCGGCGGTCGTAGAGAATTATGTGGACGTGTCGCCTCCTTCTGAAGCTGCCATGTCCCCGCCGCCAACTGCTGAAGCGGAGCTGGTGTCTCCACAGCCCAGTGCGGTCGTAGAGATGGCTACTTCAGCAGAGTCTCCGAGCATACCGCTGCTACCACAGCAACCCACTTCGCAGGTGATCGACGAAGAGATCCTTACGGCGAAAGCAGCTGGTGCCGCGAGGAATCCGGAAGCTGACGGCGGCGAGGTGGGTAAGGTGGTGGAGAAGAAGTGCGACATTTTCGACGGGCGGTGGGTCTACGACCGGCAGCGGTACCCTATGTACCGTTCCCACTGGTGCCCTTTTCTCAGCGACCAAGTGAGCTGCCAGCGGAACGGCAGGCCGGACTCCGACTACGAGCACTGGCGGTGGCAGCCTAATGGCTGCGACCTTCCATGGTCAGTACTTCTCATTCCATCGTCAGCTTCATCGGTTGCTTCTGACTACCTGAAGGCAGTCTTGTTGCTGATGGTTACGAACACGTATGAAGGTTTAATGGGAAGGACATGCTGGAGAGGTGGCGAGGGAAGCGAGTGGTGATCGTCGGCGACTCCCTGAACAGGAACATGTGGGAGTCGCTGGCCTGCATCCTCTACTCGTCGGTGCGGCGGAACCGCGCCTACGTCAAGTGGCACGGCTCAGAATACAAGGTCTTCCGAGCCCTGGTATGCTTCGCTTGCTTGCTTCATCATGATCTACTATGCACAGATTATACATGCATATTGCTTTATTTCATGAATTCTGATACGCTATCGAAAGTACGTGTGCAATCCCTGAAAGTCGCATCGGACGGTCCGTCCCATCTTGACCTTTCCCACCTGTTCATCTGTCTTAATTGCATCAATTATATGATATTTATTTTCTTTGTTTCAAATAGAAGGCCGGTTAAGAACAACAACAGAAGAATGTTTTTGATGGGACCATTGATGTGAAGTGCGAGATCGAAAGCATTTGAGGTGTTTACTATGTGAATCTTATAACAGTAACCAAAAATATATCACCATATTACTCCTCTCTGGTCTCTCTAATACATATATATATGTATATATATATATATATATATATATATATATATATATATATATATATATCTTTTAGATGACTTAGCAGCGCTGTAGAATTCAAATGCTGCGTCGGGTTCGTGGGACGTACAACAGCAACTTTTCTTAGGAGGAAAGCTCGTGCATGCATGCGTGCATGATGCGCCTAAGCTCTGAACTCTTGAGACATAGTATCAAGTAGCTGGTGCGCACACGATGCACCACCGGGAGGAGGATGATACAGTATGGGGAGCGAGAACACCAACATAGTGTGTAGATAGATGCGCACAATTGTTCCGCTATCTCCGTCGAAACAAGATGCCACAGAGGTAGCTCAATTATTGAGGGGGGCAGCTCATCTGTATCGATTCTGACGAGGTTAGATCTATCTCATCTTCTCTGCAGTACTCCACACACGAGAGGCGAGAGTACATTTGGGTGACAAGTCGTTCTCAACCTGTGTGCATCATATGCATGGGCAGCCTCATATATTGTCCATTTCTAATCTGTCTTGTGGTTCGTCCTGTTCTACCACAGAAATGGGGGAATGACCTTGCAATTCACAGTTGAGACTGATCTCGGCGTTCTCTCTTTTGTATTCTCTGTGAAGGACTATGATTGCTCGGTGGAGTTCTTCTGGAGCCCGTTCCTGGTTGAGCTGAAGGAGAGGGAAGACCACGCCAAGATCCTCAGGGTAGATAAGCTCCCGGAAAGCGCTAACCGATGGCTGGGCGCCGACGTCATGGTGTTCAACACTGGCCACTGGTGGACGCACCGCGGCAAGATGAGGGCGTGAGTGAACCTTGCCATGTCGTCTTCCCAACAGTCTCTCTCTCTCTCTCTCTCGCTCTCTCTAACGACCACACGGGGACAAGATGGTCGTTGTTTGTACAGCTCGGTCCCGTACCTAACGACGCATGTGCATGGTGACTGGGTGCAGGTGGAACTACTTCGAGCGCCGGGAGCAGTTGACGGAGGCGATGGAGGCCAACGAGGCGTTCAACAGGGGGCTCAGGACGTGGGCCCGCTGGGTTGACGGCAGTGTTGACACCGCTAAGACCACCGTCTTCTTCAGGAGCGTCTCACCCGAGCACAAGCGGTGCGTACTCAGGGACCCACAACTCCTCTCCTCTCTTCTACTTCACATCTTCTGCGTCCACCACATCACATCTGTAGAACACAAGAAGTGCCTTCTCTAGTTTAAAGGAGGCAAAAGGAACCCGAGTGCCTTGTCTTTTGACAACGAGAAGTACTAATTCTACGAAGCTTTTCCTTGCCTTTTTGCTCCACAGAATATTATCCATGCCCCTCAACTACTCCCTCAAATTCTCCATATGTTTTAGCTGTCTGTAGACTCAACGAAGCATATGTTCGATGCATGGGCTTACAATGGAGATGCATCCAAAGAGCAGAAGACGAGCCGTCGCCTCAACTGCAACTTTTCCACGTTCTCACATGCATCATCCGGTGCTCCGGAACCTTCGAGTTCCACAACCTAACTCATCGCATGCATGCAGGGAAAACCTACACTGGTGCTACAACGAGACCCATCCCATCACCCACCAGAGGTACGTGCAGTTGTTTCCGAGATCCATGGTGGAGTTGGTGGAGAGAACCATCAGGAAGATGAGGACGCCGGTGACGTATCTAAACATCACGCGGCTGTCGGAATACCGGAGAGATGCGCACACAGCCGTCTACACTTCGAAGCAAGGGAAGCTGCTGACGGCGGGGCAGAGGCAGGAACCGGCAAGATATGCCGACTGCAGCCACTGGTGTCTTCCAGGATTACCTGATACTTGGAACGTGCTGCTGTTTGCTTCCTTCATCGGAACGCCCACCATCCCTTCATGAATCTTCTCATTGTACGTACGTTAATGTTCCTCTAAGACTGCAACCCATTCTTTTCTGAGGGTTATAAATCGGACAAAAGTTCATGGAAACATTCGAGTAGAGACCTAACAGTATCATCAAATACCAAATGCCCATCGAAATTGAAGTTGGCCCAATGCGACGGGAGGAGGCCCATCAATCAAACTCTAAATGGCTACTGTTCCAAGTCAAACCCAGCTGTTACCGACCATGAGAAGAGCACAGCAGACCGATGGATGCTGCTCTTCTGCATGGATTTGGGGGTGATAAGATAGTGTGTTGTGGACCAGAAAAGAGACAGAAATGGGTTGAATTATCTACAGATATCTTCCTTTCGATCCCCACGCCGTATTGACTCTCAGCCTGTACAGATAGTTGTGATCCCCTGGTCTCTGCCATCTGATGCTCACGGTCTCGGGTAAATCCATCTACACTAGAGATGGCAACTCCTGAGCTGCAGATAAGTTCCATTGCATGAAGAGCAGAGAGAGCAGAGAGAGAGAGCAGAGCAGTAGCAAACAGAAGTAGGAGAGAGGATGTGCAGAGGACGGGCTATGAAACGAGAGCCAAGTCCATGTCCACCAACACTAACAGCCACCGTCCACCACCACCACCACCATCATCCCTCCCTCCCTCCCTTGCGTTGTGAATCCCCAAGCCTCGGCATGCGGGGCACGTGACCGACCTGAATCCTTCACGTGCTCCATGCGCTCTCCACATTTTAGAGCCTTGAGGGACTTCCTTCCACGTGATCACGTCGCGAATATTGAAGCAACCTTGGAACTCTCTCTCTCTCTCTCTCTCTCTCTCTCTTCTATATTTAGTGATTTATACTGACGATCGCGGTGGTGTTCGCCTCCTCTGCTCATATCTCTAAGGATTCATACGTCCGTACAGAGATGTGACATGCTGTGAACAATAGATTCCCTGCTGTGTGGGCTTCCTTGGGAGATGGGTTCATTTGTTTGGCTCTCGTCCTCGTCTGATGCCACTGGCTAAGACTTTGGATGGAATCGGCCCATGTAATCAAATTTGTTTGCATCTATCTTCTCTGTATCTGTGTTGGTGTTTGTGGAACAGGGCTGTGAGCTCTAGCAGGTTTGCCATCACTTCTAGGTTTTAGTTTTGTTATCTTGGGAGGAAGATCTGTAGATACTTTGATGTAGAGGAAGGCTTATTTTTTTTTGGCTAGATGTAGCAGTGAATGGATGAAAGAGAAGAAAACAACAGATATGAAAGCTGAACATGCATGATAGAGGCCCTTAACTGCTCCAATGTACTGTAGCCACAGGAACTATAGGCTTCATAAGGACTTCAATTGACTTGAAGTCCACTGATTGATGCCTTCCACCAGTCACACACCTCAGATGAAAGTGTAGCATTCTCATAGCTGGAATCCTTCTTCTCTTTGTACCTCTCTAAGCATGATTATGAATCTCTTCAAGAACATGTTGAACCGTAATCCTATTCTCTAACCATGTGATCTGAGGACCAGGAATTTTGGCTGTAGCTCTCAAAAAGAAAAGAAGTACTTCGACTTCAGATTGCTTGATATGGTGAACTTTGTGAGTCCCAAAAGTTCTGAAGCTGGCCATTTGGTTCACTGCATAGGAACTTACTTCCTAATTATTCTTTGTCGTAGAAGAATCAAAAGCTACTGTTCAATATTGCCTGCTTCAGATTCCTTTAGTGGTAGAGAAACCATTGGCCCTGCTTCTTGAGGCAACTCAGAAGTCAATGCAGTCGAACATGGTGCAGTGTGGTTGTAATGATCGAAGGGACTGTTCACATGGTTTCTGTGGCCATCTCAATGATGCATTGATGGGTACTTTCCTCATCCACGCCGGAGTACACAGATATCATGGTATCTGTGGCCACTAATGGTCAAAATCTAAGTGATTCGAGTAATATATAGATCTGCTACATGGTCTTCCATATGTATAACCTCTGATCTTGAGCATCATCAGAGGAACTGACCTTGCAGTGTGGCTAAACGAAGAGGGAGGACGCATTAATGTTCTTAGTTGGAGGATGCACATTATTTTCTTCAATCATTCACCGGTGTCAGGGAATCTACAAGAAGCCATCACTTTAAGGATGAGAGGCCGGACAAGTTTGCAACCCTCGAGCTGAAGAGGATTAGAGGACCCTGTAGGACCACTCCAGCTTAAATCTCTTGCACGGTAAAGGCGAACGAATGGGCCTCGCTCTGCAGAAGGGTACCCTATGTCTTTAATTCGAGTGGGAAACTTGAAAGCTAGCGTAGTACCACCCTTCTTACACAGCTCCGACCACAGATCAGTGATGGCTATTTTGATGCTTCGGTATGATGTGCAGAATCGAACCTCTCACTGCAAGTTAGTGCGTACTGACCATAACTCGACCAAGATGCGATGAAGAAAGGTGATGGCTCATGGAAGCTCTCCTTTTTCTTCTTCTTCTTAAATGAGCGGCCGCTGTGTGTACTTGGTCTTCGCCAAAAAGTGGTCAGGTTTGCATCACCATGCTATGCATATAGTGTAATAGATCAAGATTTCCACATCTACACTGGCGGGGGCAAATATGAACATAAGTTTTTGTCTGGAATGTACATGCAAGAGAGCTCTTTCGAAAGAACAGCAAGTGTTCATGTCGAGAACAAGAGGGTTCACTGTCCAGATGCAGTCACTGTAATCATATGTCATGATCAGGCTAAGTTTGGAGGAATGATGAGTGATGGTAGCCTCGATCAGTAGAGAGAGAGAGAGAGAGAGAGAGAGCAATGGGCCATTCTTTTTCACTGAACGTGTTTGTCTGCTAAATGATATGCTCGCCATGAATAAAACAATGAGCAGCGGTTGACAATTGTAGGAGAAGAATACCAAAACCAAGCACTGAGCGGCTCCCAGCACATCAAACCGAGCGCATGAATCCAATGAGACAGGGAAAAAGGAGCCTTTCCTAGGGGAGAGCTAATTAGCTTGCCATCTTCCTGCCCATCTGTTCCATTTGTACTTAGCTCCCCCCCTTCCTTCTGCATCAGAGTTCATATGCTCCACCAGGTGTCACATTCTTAGGTGGAACACTGCATGATTCCGGGACGTATGAACACTTGATCATGATGACGGGCAACCTGTCGATCTGATTGCGTCAATTTTACTCTCTTGTCCAAATGATGTTGGTCTCGAGTTGGCTGACAAGACCATGGTCCATTCACTGCCCGAATTATCTAGTTTGCGTAAGGATGACACCTGTTCATTAACGACGACCAATTATGACCATAAATCTATGGTTAAGTGCGTCGAAATCGATCGCTTCTCTCTTCTTTTCCGGAGAGTGGAGCGGCGAAGTGCTTAGCTGGACGGGCGATGGAGCGCTTCGGGCTTCCTGAATGGGCCAGCTGGCACTCGGAACACCGCACATGGCCAGTTGCCTGTGTCCCCAAACCCGATCGAATTTCCCAAAACGCCCCTCTCCTCATCAGGATTCCCAAATCTCTTTCTCTCTCAACCACCACCATCGGTGTCTGTAATAAAAACAAATGTTACGCAACAGTCATAACGTAACGGTGCTTTGGACACCGACGCACGGGAATCAGAAATCTTGACTTTGGGAAAAGACAAGATAGAGCGAGAGAGAGAGAGAGAGAGAGGGGATTGTGGGGCCTCTGACTAAATGAGTGCGTACCACCGAGTCGTATAAGCAGAGGGGTAAAGAAGAGAAAAAGTGTCGTGACACTGAAATTTTTGATCCTTTTAATTTTGTGTTTCCCCTCTCTTCGTCGTCTCCTTCTTTTCCTTCCTTTTTCTCTCCCTTCTGCCTCTTCTTCTGTTCTCCCACCCTTTCCGTTTCCAACGCCACTCGCATTCAATCCTCCTATTCCCGAATCACGAGATCCCCCATCTCTTCTTCCTCCTCTTTTAATCTCTTGTGTCTCTGCAGGCATTGATCTATTAGAGACCGAGAAAGGGAGAGAAGGGGGGCTGGAGATCTGAGGCGGAGGGAACGAGGCCCCGATGTCACGTGCCGGCGAGATGGGCCGGCCGTACCAGAAGACCGGTTTGGACTCGGGAACACCCGGCGGGGTTGAGGCAGTCGCCGACCGGTTCAAGGCGGCGCTCACCTTCGAGGAGAACAAGCCTGACTTCCCAGACCTCGGCTCTCCCGTCTCCCCCCTTCGCCCCCACGCATCCACCCAAACCAGCAGCTGCTCCACTTCCTCCGGCTCTGCCACCAGCAAGTCCGTGTCGGCCACCGACGCTGCCGTACGGAAGCCCGGCGCGGGAGCGCCCGACCCCGGGAGGCGATGCCACTCCGGAGAGCTTGTTGGTGAGATCAGCCCGACCGCCGCGGAAGTTCGCGATCTGAAGGCCGCCGCCCACCGTCGATCGGGCTCGGGGCCGCTGATCTTCTCTGGCGGCAACGGTGGTGGTGGTGGTGGTGGTAGTAGTAGTAGCACGGCCAGCTCTCCTGTCGCCAATGCACTTCCGGCCGGGAATATTTTCCCCTCGGGGAAGATCGGTAAGACGGCGATGATGCCAAGGACGACGCCGAGGAGTGACGTGCTCGGTTCCGGCACCGGGAACTACGGCCACGGAAGCATTATCCGGGGCGGGATGAGTGGTGGCGGCGCTGCCGTAAGTTCCGGCGGCGATGTCGGAATGGGAAATTTGACGGGTGCAAGCGGAGGGAGACTGGATCCGCAAGAAGTGACTCGGACTGGGAATATGCACTATAAGAAGGGACAGTACGGGGAGGCGCTGGCTTTCTATGATAAGGCGGTCGCGATGTGCCCTGAGAGTGCCGCATGCCGGAGTAATCGTGCGGCGGCGCTGATGGGGCTGAACAGGTTAGGAGAGGCGGTGAAGGAGTGCGAGGAGGCTGTCCGGTTGGATCCCACGAGCGGGCGGGCGCATCATCGGCTGGCATGCCTAAATCGACGGTGAGACCGACAAGTACCATCTATGTGTTCTAGTTTACTTGCTTGTTCTTGTCACTTTGGGAGTCCCTTCTCGTTCATGTTTTTGGTTGTTCTTTTCGTTCTGTTGTCCATAGTTTTGATCTTTATGCTCGGTAGATCTATTGCGTCATATTTTTGTAGTTGGATGGCATGTGATGACACTATGATCCATACTTCGCATGTTAAGGATTAGGGTTATATCCATCTTCAAGTTGCCTTGTTTTTGCCAGTAGAGGATGCTTTTGATTGGAAAATTGTAATTTGGTAAATGCTGCAAATTTACTCTATCCATGGAAATATTTGCTGCTCTTGATTTCACAGGATAAGATCAATGTTCTGACCAATTCACAGACTGTTTTACTGTGTCCGGCTGGCTGGCTGATCTGTGATTCTGCTAAAATAATGGTTGCTCGGGAGCCCTGTGGATGCTTTGCAAAGCACATTATTCCTTCTTAATCCAGCAATTTGCTGCCGGAGACAGAAATTTTTTTTTTAAATCCATTTCTTGCTTCAGTAATTTTTATAACCGCAATGTAATTCATAATTGTTAATTCAACTTGTTTATGGTTTTCCTTTATCTAATCCATTTCATATTGCAGGCTAGGGCTAGTTGGGGATGCACGGAAGCATCTCTTCTTGACTGGGCAGACACCCGATTCAGTGGAGTTGCAGAAGCTGCAAGCAGTGGAAAGACACTTGGCAAAATGTGGAGATGCGAGGAAGATAGGAGATTGGAAGAGCACATTAAGGGAAGCTGATGCTGCAATTGCTGCAGGAGCAGACTCTTCTCTGCTGGTAAATCCTGAATGATTGGATTTCTGTCGTGTGCAGATTTTCTTTATTCCAGTGAAAATGAATATATAATATACTTGTACTTTGATATTACAGCTTGTTGCATCCAGGGCAGAATCTCTTCTCCATCTCTGTCATCTTGATGAGGCTGATTCAGTTTTAACAAGATCACCCAAGTTTGAAGATTCATTCCCTTTTTCCACAGCTACCAAGATCTTTGGTATGCTTTCCTTTTCCTATTTCTACATTGTTAGAGCACAAGTTGATATGGCATTGGGGAGGTAAGCTGATAACTCCAAAGTTCTGAACAATAGCATATAATCAATTCTTGGGTGATGAGAATGAAAGTGGAACTTTTACAGGTTTGAGAATGCAGTCACAGCAGCTGAAAAGGCCAAGCAGATAGATACCAGGAACATAGAAGTGGCAATGGTCTTGAGCAATATAAGATCAGTGGCAAGTGCTCGAGCTCAAGGAAATGAGCTCTTTAAGTCGGGAAGCTTTGCAGAGGCCTGCACAGCTTATGGGGAAGGACTAAAGCATGATCCTTCAAATCCAGTCCTTCTATGCAACAGAGCAGCTTGCCGTTCTAAGCTTGGGCAGTGGGTTAAATCTTTGGAGGACTGCAATGAAGCCCTCAGAATCCAACCCAGTTACACCAAGGCTCTTCTCAGACGAGCTGATTCGTATGCGAAGGTTGTCGCAGATCATCCAGCTTCTTTGACATTTAAATTAGGCTTAATTGACATTTAACATCATTTTTTTATCACGTGGCATGGTAATTAGCTCGAGCGCTGGGCTGAATCTGTACGAGATTATGAAGTTCTGAGGAAGGACCTTCCAGGTGACAATGAAGTGGCTGAGGCCTTATTCCATGCTCAGGTTGCGCTAAAAGCATCCCGTGGCGAGGAGGTTTCGAATTTGAAGTTTGGAGGAGAGGTAGAGGAGGTTACTGGTGCAGAACAATTCCGAGCTGCTGTATCATTATCTGGTCAGTATGTGTTTTGACTGGTTAAATTTCTGTGTTCTTGTACTCCACTTTTCTTTCCTAGATTGGATCTGCAGCTTCGATGTGGTACACCTGTGATCTTTAGTTTATTGGTAGACCTCGACTGTTTGGTCGATACCTTTCCTGTTAATATGGTGTACTCAAATTTAATGCTCATCAGACATTCTTCAGGTCTCATGTGGTTGATATGACTATTTCACATCATAACATCATCTAGCAACATAGATCTACCACTATACTTTTTCCACTGAGATTAAAGTTTCACTATTTCAGGCGCTTCTGTTGTCTACTTCATGACATCTTTGAACAAGCAGTGCACTCAGATAGCCCCTTTTGTCGATGCGCTCTGTACCCGGTACCCATCTGCGAACTTCCTCAAGGTAAATGGGTTGGTGATGCATTGCAATTTTGCTCTATCTGCACATCCTCTTTTCTTCTATTATCTGATTTTGTTCTGTGCTTGTGCCAAAGGTTGACGTCGACCAGAGCCCTGTTATTGCAAAGGCAGAGAATGTTCGGATAGTCCCAACATTTAAGATCTACAAAAATGGAATAAGAGTGAAGGAGATGATCTGCCCCAGCCAGCAGGTGTTGGAGTACTCGGTGAGGCACTACAGTCTTTAAGATCAAACAAGTGGTTGCATTGATACTTACTGGCAAACCCCACCTTTGTTCATACAAATGTCAGCTGCCATCGAACCAGCAACTGAGCTACAAAATAATTGATTTGTGCCAAAGCATGAACTGGAGACCCCAATCCCATTTTTTCCCCATTTACTCTTTTAACCTTATTTTCCTCTGCTACCTAATATATTCTTTCCCTCCATTTGCGGCGCTTCAATATCACTAAATCCGTTTTCATCCCTTGCCTTTGTCAGCTCAGGTTGCTCTCATCTTTCTTATCTCTTTAGAAAATTGATTGTACCATTTCTTAAGTTCAGAGGCTGGTTTGGATTTATGGCATGTATATATCCCATATAAAAAGTCAATGGAAGCCATGAAATTGGTGTCAACAGGAGGGGAAGGGGAGAGGGGAAAAAAGAGAGAGAGGGAGAGATGTTCATGTTTTTTCTTTCATCGGACTGATACATGCTACCACCTCTGAATAAAAGAACTCTTCAAAATTCTTTCTCACTTCATAGCAACACTATTTGATCACAGGGCAAAATTTGATTGGTTTTGCTTCGATCATAATATGATCCCAATCCTTTTCTTCATCTGGCTTGTGCTTCCGTGTATCTACTGGTGATTGCAGCGACAAAGGGTTCTCCTTGGCTTTTCATGTTAAGAGTGTTCTGAGGGTAGAGAATCTCTTCATGGTCCCCAGATCTGATGGTGTAGGTCTGGTGATGGTGCACATCGGCGGTGGCCTGTTGTTGGTTGTTGGATGCATTCATTGTCTTGAACAGAGACCGCCACCTCTTTTTGGTCTTTCTCCACCACTGTTGGCTCTTTGAATTGGTTTTGACGGGTAGAACGTCGAAATCTTCTGATATCAGCTAGATCCACACAAGTCAAGAATAAAGGACTATGGGGTGTCCAAAGTAGGTCCTCAATGACAACCAAGTCTACCATTGTCTCCCTCAAGAGTCCAAAAGAAATATACGAGTATGAGGACCTTCAAACCTCCCAAACGTGGGCGAACAGATGGGATGAACCCTTTACATGTCTTTAGCAGTTGGTCAACAAAGGAGGTATCAAACTCATCTGCTATGGAAGCTAGCTTGGTGGGGAGGGAAGGAGGGAAGAACACCGGATTTGTCTTCACGCCCAGCAGCAGTTGCCTCTTCCCTGCTTGGGTTGGGTGTCGGCAGGCAGGTGATCCAACCCGTGACCATCGTTGGGGTGCCCCCCACAACCTCCGAAGACGGACCATTCCCATGGCTTCATGCAGCGAGGCTTCTCCGTCATGAGCCTCCCTCTCATGCATGCATGTCTTCTCGTCGTCCTTCCCATGATTACTTGTCCCCCTTCTTCCTCGATGGATCACCATGAATTGGCCCTATCCTGTAGCAAAAACGACGCGACAATGCTCCACAGGAAGAGTATGCAAGAGGTGGCTGGTGCCTACCACCCCGTGCACTAAATTCTCTGAGGCAATCAGAGAACTGTAGTTCACGAGGTGGAGAACATAATAGTTGGAGCTGATGGATCTTTTGCAAGCTGTAAAGAGACCTATCACCTCGTCATCGATTCCCGTGGAGTTCTTGAATGGATCCCAAGCTCCTGTTGGCTCGCCTATCCACAGTGCTGCCCTCTCTTTGCCATTCTAGCTATTAACGTGTAAAGCAACGTGGAGGTCTACAGTCTGGAAGTGGACTGCTTAGTTTACTTCTCGAGGACAATGTGTTAAAATAAAGAGATAAATGAGTTGTAAAAGAAGAAGTTGAATGTTATTGACATATCCTCCGTCTTTATATACAGGTTAGAAGGAGAAGTTTCCTCAACGGGTTAGAGGATTTCCCTCAACAGAGTAGAGAGATTTCCTCAACAGTTAGGGAAATCTCATCTACTTATCATGCCCCCGCAAGATGGTGCTCCTATCAAGGAGACCAATCTTGGACTGATGTAATGCAAACAGCTTACGAGCTATAGGCTTCGTAAGTGAGTCGGCCAATTGATCAGCTGTATGAACATGAGAAACACGGAGTTGACGGCGGACAACTTGATCACGTACAAAGTGAAAGTCAATAGCAATATGTTTCATGCGGGAGTGGAATACCGGATTAGCGCACAGATAGGTAGCTCCAATATTATCACAATATATTGTAGGAGTGGAATCGATGTTGAGTTCCTGGAGAAGATTCGTGATCCAATTGAGTTCTGCAGTGGTAGCGGCAATGGCACGGTATTCAGCTTCAGTTGTAGACCGGGCGACTGTCTTTTGCTTCTTAGAACTCCAACTGATTGGATGAGCACCAAGGAAGATAAGAGGGGTGTTGCATGGAACTCACAGAATCAAGAGGTGTAGTAGCCAAACCTTGGGTGATGTTCGGTGAGTACCGAGTGTTCTTCCGTTTAGACTTGTGACTGACTTGAACTGTGACAGTTGATCCAGGCAGTTTGTCCGCACGCTTCAAAGACATCTCGTAGTCAGTCAACTTATCATAGAGATCTTCAAAAGAGATTGGCGAGTCGCGTGCCCGAATTGCAGCAGCCAATTCTTTGTAGTCGGTGTCGAGACCATTGAGGGTATGAATGACAACCTCTTCATCACATAGGAAATGACCTATCAAGGCCAAGTCATCGATGATAACCTTGATAAGTTGTAAATAATCAGAGATAGTACTTCCCTCTTGTTTTGTCTCCATAAGCTTGGATAGAAGACTGAGCTTGCGAGTACGCGAACGATTTGCCAGGGTGGTTTGCAGTTTAGACCATGCATCGGCAGCTGTCACACATGAAGATATCAAGGGAGCAACGGATCCAGCAACTGAAGCTTGAATGGCTTGGAGAATGAGACGATCTTGACGTAGCCACAGTTTGTGAGCTGAATTGGGTACTGGATTAGGATCACCGGGGATGTTGAGCATGGCCGGAGGACAACTGAAAGAACCATCAACGTAACCTAACAAATCATATCCAAATAAAAGATTAGAGAATTGAGCTCGCCAGGACGCATAGTTGCCACCCTTTGATAACTTAAAGGGGATTAGCGTGGCAGCATTGATGGAGATAAGCCCTGTAGAAGAACAAGAAGTGGGAGTCCCTACAGGAACTGAAACATCAGAAGAAGTGAACGAAGACATTTTCCTTCTTCTTCTTTTTTTTTTTTTTTTTTTTTTTTTTTTTTTTTTTTTTTTTAGAAGAAGGCAGCGAACCTTGTGTGATACTCAGGTCACACAAGGTGGAGAATGAGGGAGGGGGCTGCTGCTATAGATTGCTTGCTGTAGCAGATTGAGCAATCTACAACAGTGCCAAAAGCTGCCGGCAGCTGCTGTGGATTGCTGCTTGCTGCTGCAGATTGTAGGGACTGCAGTTCGCCGGGAGATGGCTGCAAAAACTGCAGCGGTACTCAAGACTGCAGTTCGCTGCTGTGGATTGCTGCTTGCTGCAGCAGATTGTAGAGGTTGCAGTTCGCCGGAAGATGGCTGCGAAAAACTACAGCGGTACTCAAGACTGCGGTTCGCTGGAAAATGACCGCAAAAATCTGCAGCAGTACTCAAGGAAACTGCAGTGAGAGAAATCTGTAGCAATTAGGTGTATAGAGAAAAGCGGCAATGAAAGCTGCTGCGATAGAGGAAGGAAGATGCAGCGGTTGCGGCTGCTGCTGGCCGGGAAGTGGCTGCGACAGCGAAGGAGGAAGACGCGAGAAAGACACCGTCGTTCGCCGTTCGTCGCTATTGAGAAGGAAGACACCGCCGTTGAGGAGGCGCCGTTGTGTAGAGGGAAACGGCAGCGAAAGCTGCTGCGGTAGAGGAAGATGCAGCAGTTGCGACAGCTACTGGCCGGAGAAGTGCAGGAGGCGGCTGCTGCGATAGAGGAAGATGCAACAGTTGCGACTGGTACTGGCCGGAGAAGTGCAGGAGGCGGCTGATGTCTTCTCTGGTGCTGCCCAACGTGGGGCTGAAGGACCACGTTGTCCTTCCGGCGACGAAGAAGGAAGAGGAAGGTGCAGCAGTTGCGACTGCTACTGGCCGGGAAGCGAGGAAGACACCGTTGTTCGCCGTTCACTGCTATTGAGGAGAGAATGTTTTCCTCCTTGCGTGACGGCGACGGAGAGTGTCTGCTGTAGGCAGCAAATATGAGAGGGAGCAAGGCCGACGAAGAAAAGCAAGACCGGTTAGCACTGGCTCTGAATCCGTGTCTTGGTGCTTCTTCAATGACTCCGCTTGAGGCAGCGTGCTACTGTGGCCGCTTGGCTAACACATGGCGATGCTGCTGTCGCCAAGAGAACCTGCTCTGATACCATGTTAAAATAAAGAGATAAATGAGTTGTAAAAGAAGAAGTTGAATGTTATTGACATATCCTCCGTCTTTATATACAGGTTAGAAGGAGAAGTTTCCTCAACGGGTTAGAGGATTTCCCTCAACAGAGTAGAGAGATTTCCTCAACAGTTAGGGAAATCTCATCTACTTATCACAATGATCCAAGCGATGAAGGTCAAAGGAACAGTGTTGTCCTCAGAGTTGCAGTAGGATGGCCCGCCCAAATGCTTGACACGAGAGACCATATGTTGCGAGCCAAGTCCAATATATATCTAATCTTATTCTTTTAATCTCATTCCATAATCAACATGTGGTTTAGAAAACATGTAATCTTGTTCATAGTAATTCCATCCGGTATAATGGTTACAACAAAGGACTCTCATCAAACGCCGAGGGGTACGTGCAGTGTGTCTCGTTCTTCAGACACAGAAACAACCTTTCGTACGCCAAGGCTATCTTGGTGGCAACGAACATGGACTTGGCGTACTCCCTGCACGCCGTCCCCCTCTGCGCCAGCCTCGCCTTCCCTTCCCCCACCACCTTCTCCAACACCTCCGACGACGCCTCCACATTCGGCGAGAACGTGTACCCCAACTCCTCGTCCACCAGTATCGTCCCCTTGATGCTCGGGAACCTCGTCGTCGCCACCGGCTTCCCGCACTGCATCGCCTCCATCGACGTCAAGTCCAGTTCCTGCGGCCTCAGCGTGGGGTTCAAGAACACGTCCAACGAGTTGTAGAACGCCTTCAGCATCGACGGTGGCACCGGCCCGAGCGCTACCACGTTGGTCCCGAGGTCAGCGTACCGCTGCGCCCTCGGCCCCGATCCTTCCACCACCAGATACACGTCCGGATGCTTCGGCACCAGCCTGGAGAAAGCTTCGAAGAGGAGGGGGTGGCCATTGTCCTTGACCAGCCTCCCCGCCACGCCCATGACCAAGGCCGCGCCGCCCCGCAGTCCGATCTCCTTCCGGAACGCGGCGCCGAGCTGGGCATCGGGGGCGAACTGGTCGTCGTCGACGCCGTTGAGGATGACGTGGACTCGGCCTGATGGAATCTGGTAGACGTCGCGCAGCATCTCTCCGGTGCTGTCGCTGGTGGCGACGTGGTGGGCGTAGTCGTGGAAGAACCTGATATCGTTCAACACCCTGTAGATGGACTCGGCCAGGCTACGGTTGAAGCCCGGGGACATGGGCTCGTCGGGGCCGCGAGCCAGGTCCTGGTAGATGCCGGAGTGCAGGACCTCCAAGGAGATACCGTGCCACGACACGGCCAAGTTGGGCACATCGCGCGCCCAGCGGTGTAACAGCGCCACGCTCTCAGAATACTACGATACGAGTAAAAAGAATCATTTCGATTTAAGAAAACTAATGTAGTATTTAAAGCAAGAGGATTGACATAGAACACCATATTCTTAAGTGTATTCTCGCTTCATGAACTACGGTCCTAAGACCTAGTGATAACTATCCATATCACTCATGATTGCACTCTGATTGAGGTAGTTATTGAAACTACCCTATAACATCTAGATCATGGTAACTACCTAGATAACTATTAGATCATGGTAACTACCTACATAACCATAGATAACAATTATGAATCAATTCTCAACAGTGGCCACCGGCCACTTGCGGGAGAAGACGACGACTCTTCGGACAATCGATAGCGGTCAGTCGGGCGTGAGCCTGAGGTTATTCCAGGAGAAGTCTACGTGGTGGAGATCGTCGGAGAACACTCTCCTAGAAGAGGCGTCGTTGGTGTTGCTGCTGCTGCTGCAGGGGGTGACCGACCGGGAATGGAGGATGATGGCTCCGGCAGAGAGGGTGAGAAGAAAGAGGAAGGTGGCGTCGTTGGTGTTGCTGCTGCTGCTGCAGGGGGTGACCGGCCGGGAATGGAGGATGATGGCTCCGACAGAGAAGGTGAGAAGAAAGAGGAAGGTGGCGTTCAAACTGGGGACGAGAGCAAGTATGTTGGACTTGCATTTCGTGGGGTGATGGGGGTGGTGGGAAGTGTTAGTTTGACAAGTCTCACATAGTCCTACATCGAGAAAATCAAGCTTGTTATCTCCTATTGCAACTATAAATAAGGGACTTAGCTTTGAAGCCAGATGCACCACAAGAAAAACCTAATTGTTTGCCTTGGGTTTAATTTATATTAAGTTCATATTTATTTAAAATAGTTTGGGCTTATAATTTGGGCTTTTCTTGTTTAATAGTTTTAGGTATTTTATGGCCTAGAAACATTTTCCTAAAGCATTTGTAATTGTCCCTTTTATAGTAGAGTTTTGCTCATCCTCCATCCGTGGATGTAGGTCAATTGATCGAACCACATAAATCTAGTGTCCTTATCTCTTTTATTTTTTATTTTATCATCTTTATTGGGTTGCCAAATTACCATTTGGTAAATTTTCTAGGGCCAGCTCTAACAAACTGGTATCAGAGCCTGGTTTCGGGATCTTTTGGCAATGATGATAATAACTGATAAGGGTAAAAATGGCGATGTAACACGCCATGACGTCAGCCATGCTTGGACAACACACTGCCCGAGGAAGTCGGCATTAACACCTAACTCAGGCTTAATTCTTCACGCCACGCCAACCCCATGCCAGACGCTATCAGCCTGCCTCCTGCAAGCAACCACATCAGGTAACATCAAACTCATCAATAAATACCCCAGAGTTCTAAACGAACAAAGGGGGGAACACAAGCATAACGCACTTGGAGGCATCTCTTCCTCCAAAACCCTCTCCGCATCGTTAACTTGATCGTCGGAGGGGTCGGGTCGAGCTCCCGGCCTGACCTGTTTGCAGGTCCGAGACGGTGTCGCATCTTCCCGGTGTTGCGGCGGAGCTTTCTCCCGACCCGACCTGTCGACCCGACCCGCCGACCCGACCTGCCGAACCGACCTGCCAACCCGATCTCCCGACCCGAACCACTCTTCCCGGCGCTGCGGCGGAGCTTTCTCCCGACCCGACCTGCCGACCCGAACCACCGTGCTAGGCCTTCGGGAGACCCCGAGGGACGGAGCCCGAGATCCCCGACATCCGGACCCCCGAATCGAGCCGCGACGGCCCCGAGGCCACGGCTTAAATAGATGTCCCCCGCATTAATAACAAAGATCGTTGTCGAGAAATTCAATAGAAATGTCAACATTCCAGATGATACGACAAATGAAGATCTTGCGGATATGGATAAGAAGGCCCGATCAAGCATTATTCTAAATCTCTCTGATGAGGTTTTACGGGATGTAGCTATGGAGACTACGGCTCAGAGCATGTGGGACAAGCTTAAATCCTTGTATATGAAGAGGATAGTGGAGAATCGTCTCTACTTGAAGCAGAGTTTGTATATGCTTCGGATGATTGAAGGTACATCTATACTCTCATATCTTGATAAATTTGATTCCTTAGTTATGGTTTGGAGAATATATATGTGAAAATTGATGACGAGGATAAGACCCTATTACTTTTGTATTCTCTTCCCCAATCCTTTAAGTATTTCCGTGATACTATGATTTATGGAAAAGAAATAATTTCGTATCAGGAAATTAAATCTACACTAAAATCTAAGGAGCAGATAGACATGGATATCACTGGGGAAAGTAGAGGGAATCAGGGTGAGGGTTTGGTTGTCAGGGGTAGAACGAATAAAAGGGAATTTGATAGTAGTGGATCTAAATCTAGATCTAAATCCAGACATAGAAATTTGGAGTGCAGATATTGTCATAAAATGAGGCACATTAAGGCTAATTGCTTTAAATTAAAAAAATAAATTAAAGCAAAAGGAAAAAATTATTGAGAAAACTACTTAGTCTGCTGAAGCTAGTGTAGCAGCTGATGAGAATGTTAGAAATATTTTCTTTGCTACTGATGACAGGACGAGATCTAAAAATGAATATATTTTAGATTCGGGTTGTTCTTATCACATATGTCCCAATCTAGATTTGTTTTCCACATATAAATCTTGTAATGGTGGAACTATTTTGATGGGCAATAATGTCGCGTGTGATGTTGTTGATAGAGACACAATCCGAATTAAAATGCATGATGGTATTGTGAGGACGCTCACTAATATTAGATATGTTCCTAATTTAAAAAAAAATCTCATCTCTTTAGGCACCCTAGAGACTCTTGGGTGTAAATACGTAGCTGAAGGTGGAGTTATGAAAGTTTCTAAAAGTGCCCTTATTGTTATGAAAGCTTGTAGGTATGGTAGCTTGTATATTTTGCAGGGAACTACTATCACAGGCTCGGTTGCAATATCGTCATCATCATTATCTGATTCTGACAGCACTAAATTATTGCATATGCGTTTGGGTCATATGAGCGAAAAAGGTTTGAGTATATTGAGCAAAAGGGGTCTTCTTTGCGGACAGAGTACTCGGCCACTGAATTTCTGTGAACACTACATTTTTTGAAAGTAGAAAAGAGTCAGCTTCAATTCTACGACAGTTCACAAAACGAAAGGTACTCTTGACTATATTCATTCAGATCTTTGGGGTCCAACTCGTATTCAGTCTAAGGGTGGTGCCAGGTATATGTTAACTTTCATTGACGATTATTCTAGAAAAATTTTCGTTTATTTTTTGAAGCATAAAAATTATATTTTTTTTAACCTTTAAATAATTGAATGCTTAGATTGAGAAGCAAACAGGTAAATAAATTAAGCGGCTTCGAACAGATAATGACATGGAATTTTGTGAAGGTGACTTTGATGAATTCTGCAAAAATAGAGAAATTATTCGGCATCGCACTATTAGGATGAAGCATCAGCAAAATGGTGTGGCTAAACGTATGAACAGAACACTCTTTGAGAAAGCAAGGTGTATGATCTCAAATGCAAGATTGACAATGGACTTTTGGGCAGAGGCGATTAATATGGCCTGTTACGTTGTCAACTGTGCTCCTTCTGCCGCACTTAATTTTAAAACTCCGGAGGAAATTTGGTCAGGTACTCCTGTTGATTACTCTGATTTAAAATTTTTTGGGTGTCCAATATACATGCATGTAAATGAAGGAAAATTATAGCCTCAAGCTAAAAAGTACATTTTCCTTGAGTATGCTTCTAGGGTGAAAGAAAACAGATTATGGTGTTCTGATCCCAAATCCCTAAAATTTGTAATCAGTAGGGATGTTACTTTTGATAAATTGTCTATGTTATCTTCCAAAGAGGAATCTACTAGTTGTACAAATGATAGTGCGTAGAAGCAGGTTGAGCTTGAGATTGGTAGTTCTGATTCTTTTCAGTCGAACTCTTCTACTCAAAGAATACCAGTAGATGGTCCCGAGTCTACTAACGAAGATGATCAAGAGGAAGAGCAATATTCCATAGCCAAGGATAGACCACGGAGAGATATTCGACCACCACAAAAATATGCAAATTTGGTTGCATATGCTTTGTCCAAAAGAAACAAGTGAAGTTTGTGAGCCTACTACATATTCAGATGTAGTTTCTTGTGATAATTCTACTAATTGGTTGATTGCGATGAATAAAAAAATTGAATCTCTCTATTAGAATAGAACTTGGGATCTTATGAAGCCGCCTTCGGGTAAGAAAATTGTTGGATGCAAATGAGTCTTTAAAAGGAAGGAAGGAAGGTATTCCAGGGGTTGAAGATGCAAGGTACAAAGCACGATTGGTTGCAAAAGGCTATAGTCAAGTATATGGTGTTGATTTTAATGACGTATTTTCATCTATTGTTAAATATAGCTCTATTCGTGTTTTGCTTACTTTGGTTGCCATGTATGATTTGGAATTAAAGCAACTTGATGTTATGATAACTTTCTTACATGATGAACTTGAAGAACAAATTTACATGGAGCAACCTCATGGATTTGAAGTTGACAATAAGGAAGACCATGTTTGCTTGTTAAAGAAATCCTTATACGGATTGAAGTAGTCTCCAAGATAGTGGTATAAGAGGTTTGATTCTTTTATGTTGGGTCATGGTTACACGAGGAGCATGTATGATAGTTGTGTCTACTTTCGGATGTTAACTGATGACTCTTTTGTGTATTTGTTGCTTTATGTTGATGACATACTTATTGCAGCTAAGAATTTGTGAGAAATTCATACTTTAAAAATATAGCTGAGTAGTGAATTTGAAATGAAAGATTTGGGAGCAGCTAAGAAATTCTTAGCATAGAGATAAAAAGAGAATGAGGAGTTGGAAAATTATTTCTGACCTAGAAAAATTACCTCGAGAAAGTCTTGGAGAGGTTTGACATAAAAAATGTTAAGCCAGTGAGTACTCCTCTTGCTAGCCATTTTCGATTATCTGTTGCTCAGTCACCACAGTCAGTTGAAGAGGAAGAATATATGGTGTAAGTTCCATATTCCAGTGCCATCAACAGTATTATATATGCAATGGTTTGTATTCGTCCAGATATATGTGTCACCCGGGTAAAACACATTGGCAGACTATGAAGTGGATTCTCAAATACTTGCAAGGGACTTCAGATGCTTGTTTGGAGTTTGGAAAAAATTATGACACTTTGGTTAGTTTCGTCGACTCTGATTATGCTGCGGATCTTGATAAACGAAAATCTTTCACAGGCTATATTTTTTGCGTTGGCGGTTGTGCAATTAGTTGGAAAGCTTTCTTACAACCTGTTGTGGCTTTATCTACTATAGAGGCAGAATATATGGCAGTGATAGAGGCGATCAAAGAAGTTTTATGGTTAAGAGGTTGGTTTGTTCGGTGAATTAAGTTTGCATTAAGGTGTTACTATAATTTACTGTGATAGTCAAAGTGCTATTCATTTGACTAAAGACTAGTTGTATTATGAGAGGACGAAACACATCGATATGAAATTTCATTTTATTTGGGATTCCACTGCCGAGGGAAAGGTCCTTGTTCAGAAAATTCATATGAAGGACAATCCAACTGATATGCTTACGAAGCCTCTTCCGGTTTACAAGTTCAAGCAATACTTAGACTTGGTTGGTGTTCATTATTAGTGATTATCCGTTGGGGCTTTTGTAAAGAAGATGAAGTAAGTTTTGTTAATTGTGAATGTTGGGACATGCCAAGGTAGAGATTTGTTAGTTTGGCAATTCCCACTTAGTCCCACATCGGGAAAATCAAGCTTGTTATCACTATAAATAAGGGCCTGGGCTTTGAAATTAGATGTACTACAAGAAAAACATAATTATTTGTTTTATATTTAATTTGTATTAAGTTCATATTTAGTTAAAATAGTTTAGTAGTTTCAAGTATTTTATGATCTAGAAATAAGGGCCTGGGCTTTGAAATCAGATATACTACAAGAAAAATATAATTATTTACTTTAGATTTAATTTATATTAAGTTCATACTTAAAATAATTTAGTAGTTTCAGGTATTTTATGATCTAGAAATAGTCTCTTTTATAGTAAAGTTTTACTTCTCCTATTAATCTAATCACGTAAATATGATGTCTTATCTCTTTTATTTTTCTACCAACAGCAAGAACCATCGACCGAGGTCAGGGAGTCGGTGCGTTCCTCACATCCCCTTTGGCGCGTCTGCCTCATAGACTGCGATCTCCTTTCCACGTACTTCGTTCGGTATTGTATCGGACGCTCCGTTGGAAATCTTTACGAAGAACAAATATTTTTACTGGTTACTATGATCAATATATCGTGGGATTCTCTCATCACAGTTGACGTCGTTGGGGGTGGCTTCCTTTGTCAAACTAGTGAACTCAATGTATAAAGTATCATCAACACCGCAGCCAAAGAAAGTCAACGTGAGATTGCGTCTAATCTATCACATAAATAATTTTGGCATATGATTCCGTGATTTAGTTTTTAACCAATGATGTCAACGTGTTGACGTTATTATACTTGAAAGTGTAATCATTTTGGACGTCGTTAAGGAAGTCAAAGCTTTTAGATTCTAATCAAATCTAATATATATATATATATATATATATATATATATATCGATTATTTTAATTTTTAATGATATAAATTTATTTTTTATTTATCTTTTTTCATCACATATATTTAAATAAATTAATAATTAAGTAATAAACGGCAGCAGCTTATACCACTTCGACAAAACATCTTAGTATGGCCCACAATCAAATTCTCTGTCATCCACGCACAGAGGATTCCCACCATTGTTAATGTGGGACCCTACTTTGTAGCCGATCCGGGCCCGCAAAAGCATTTAGTACTAGGAAAAGCAAACATCGCTTGCACCTGCAACTCATCAGCATTTCTGTTGGGCCCAGCGGTCACTGCAGAAGGTTGACCTGAGGCACGTCGTTCAATGAATGATCCAATTATATTAGCCAGAATTTTAACGTGAATCATAAAAGTCATACATACAGTTGATGATAAAATCATATGCATCATTTACGCCATTAATCTACTTCAGTTCATAGGGAGAAGTGAAGTCATTCACCATCATCAGACGATCTTGTTTTGGTTGGTAAGGAAGAACGATACCAGAAGTTGCAGTGGGTAAAACAAGAAGAAAGAGCTGCAAATGCGAACCATTTATGCCTCATTCACAAAGCCGTGCACAAAATTATGGTGCTGTTGCTGATAAAAAGCGGATGGCGATCGAAGTGCTGCAGCAGCTTTGGTCTCTCCTTTAAGCTCCCCTTTACCAACGCCAACACGCAGATGATTCTGTACTGCATGCGCCATGGGAGCTTCATTTTCCGAGATTGGAAGGCGCGTTGTCTCCAAGCTACCCTCTTCGGGTTTGACGACGAGCACATCCGCTTTGGCTCTTTCCGACCACAATGCTTTGCTCCCCACCTCTTCTCCAACGGCCGCCAATAATTCTCACAAAGGTGCATCAGAGATCAGATATGTCTAACTTTTGTCATCGTAGCTTTGAGTATGTCTCGCTGGTGACATCTCCCCGTCGCAGCACACAAGCGTTCACGATAAGCTAATCTGCCATCACACGCCTTGAAGGAAGGCAATTGGTTGCTGTCGCATTGTCCACTCCGATTGAAACCAGGCTGGTAAGAACATATTATGATCAGCCAAGTTTTTTGGCATCAGCTCTGGACTAGGTTGAGCAAACAAAAGCTGGGCGTAAAGATAGATACTCATGGCCTTTAGGGTTGAAAGTGGCAGGGCTACGTACTGGAAGAAAGGAAGATTCCACATCTGAAACCATCCATTCATTCGCAAGGAGTGTGTGTGTGTGTGTGTATGTGTGTATATATAGAGGTCCTCTTGTAGAACGAAGATATGCCCAACCTTTCTCCTGGCATTGATGCTCACTCACCATGAGTAGGGAGACTGATCCACTGGTTGTGGGAAGGGTGGTCGGGGATGTGTTGGATCCATTCGCGAGAAGCGTCGCCCTCAGCGTGAGGTATGGCTCCAGGGAAGTCGCAAACGGGCGCGAGTTTAAGCCCTCGCAGGTGGTCAATCAACCCAGGGTTGATGTCGGAGGCAATGACCTGAGGACCTTCTACACTCTCGTATGACTCCTGTTACATGCAGTATCCATCTTTTAAGCTGCTTATAATGATGGTTTTGCTAGTTGGATATCCGCAAAATGATCCAACAAGTGCTGTGATCTTGTTCATTCTAGCTGTGGTGCCTTTAAATGATGCAGGTCATGGTGGATCCTGATGCGCCAAGTCCGAGCAATCCAACACTAAGAGAATACTTGCACTGGTAAAAGCTCTTCACGCTTTTCTCGGTTTCTCTCTCGTTTCTCAGATAGCATGGCCAAGCACCGAAGACCTGTAGACCACTTCCGTTAGCAATCCTTTAACCAAGTTCTACAAGTCTTTGGCAGATTGATTCAGGTCCTGATGGCAAGTAAAAGGCAATCATCGTCCAACTTAGAGTGACAAGTTTTGGTCTTATGAATCTATGTTGTCATATAATCTTTCAGTGAGAGGCTGGCTATACACTTAATATAACATGAACTGATTGCTCCCGGACGCCATGGCCGACATCTCTCTTGTACATTAGGGATAGGCTTTCTGCTACACCTTACTAAATACTAACTAATCGAACTCCCTGTGAATGAATCAGGCTGGTGACAGACATCCCTGCAACCACTGGATCAAGCTTTGGTGAGCTATCTAAAGCTTTATGACAGGCTCTTCTGCGTGCTGCATGCATGCCGTCGCTAACAAACGTGTTCCTCTGCTGCATGAACGCCGAAGGGCAAGAGACGATGTGCTACGAGAATCCACGGCCGAGCTCCGGGATCCACCGCCTGGTGTTCGTGCTGTTCCAGCAGCTCGGCCGCGGCACGGTGTTCGCCCCCGTGTGGCGCCAAAACTTCAACACCAGGGAGTTCGCCGAGCTCTACAACCTCGGCTCCCCCGTAGCCGCTGTCTACTACAACTGCCAAAGGGAGGCCGGCTCCGGCGGTAGGCGCATGTACCTCTTCCAGAACTAGATTCTGATGTCTCATTTCGTACACCTCCTCCATGCTAGTATCAATAAAGCCATTGGATTGCATGCTTGGTGGTGAACTGGAATCAAATTATCCCTTCTTTGTGAGGCTTCATAACGTGTGATCCATATCTGAAGATGACTGTAACCTGGAAAGCAAGAAGACCGCAGGAAAAGTAGATGCCGATCACTGTGGTCGTGAATCCGACGTTCCAGGTTAACCTTGAACAGCATAAAACCCAGACAAGTTTTATGGGTATTCTACATGGAATAAATACCTACACGAGAAACTTTTATGGATTGGATACGACGTTTATAATATTTCGAATATTTGTTAATACAAATATTAAATATTTCGAATCATTTATATTAGAGGTTTTGTGATATATATATATATATATATATGTATATATAATATATATATGTCTATGTCTATATATACATACATACATACACACACATATATATATATATATATAGATCTATTTCGAACCCGCCGCCTTGTATCCGACGGTCACTCAACGGAAAGGATGGCGGACAGAGACCAACGTACGATCAAGGTGGCGCAAGGGTTCTGGGGACCTTTTGGTCTCTCAACGCCCTCTTCTCCGTTGCGTCGACGTCGGACCCAAGGCGGCGGGTTCGAAATAGATCGATTCGGTTCCGAGCGGTATTCTCGTTTCTTGATTCCGGTATCCTCTTCGGCTTTGGGCGGTATGCTCTGTTTCTTGACCCCCAAGCCCTCCTTCGTGTTGCGTCACCTCGGATCGATTTCGAGGGTTTCGATCTGTACCTTCCTTGATCCCAAGGGTTCTGGGGACCTTTCGCCATGTATCTCGTCCCTCCCGCGCGAGGTTGGTGTGGGATCGGTCCGATTCCGAGGCAAAGAGAACGGAGGAGGAGCCGGTTGCAATCTTGAACCCTAGGGTTTCTTTAGATCTCTAGTCCGGGATGGTGGAGCCGGGCCCTCTTTGAGAAAGATCTGGTGGAATTAGGAATTGTGGCATCACCGGCCAGCACTCGAACGGCGCCAACGGGATGGCGTAGGAAGGCTTTTGGCAGGGACATTCCTGATGCCCATGGAGCATGATCTAAAGAGCAGACAGTGGTAAGGGAGCCATCATCCTTTTTAGTTTCAAAGTTGTTAGTAGATTATATTCTCGTTTGATTGTTGCCAATATGCTTTATTGTGGTGATTCTTTACAACTGCATGCCTATATTGATTGATTTACATGTCAAGAATTTGTTCGTGTCACTGTTCTCTCCATTTTATTCATTTCTCTTTATAACTATCTTAAAACATACAATTGTAGGTCGAATTTGATAGAGGTTATCATGCAGAAATTTCAACTCATTCTTTATTATGATTTAGTGGACTTAGGAATTGTTGTCGAGGAAGATGTGGTGGCAATTTTTTTTTTTGGGGGGGCCTTTTCCAATCTCTTAACGATGCCTTTTCTATGGTCTTAGAGAGTGAAAATGGCAACATTTGTGTCTTGAAAATGTCGACGATACCTTACATGAACTGACTTGTGTGATTGCAAGATGTAATTTAATCAGGGCCCTTAGCAAACATTAGCAAAAGAAAATAAAATTAATTATAACGATAAGCCAATGATTTATTAAGGAAGAAGTAATTCAATGTTACCAGAAATATTGTGCTGCAGCATGTAACTTGTCTCACCTGCATTATATGATTGTGAGCCATTTGAACTGTTGATACCTTTTTCTTCTTAGTGAGATTTTCTAACTAGGACAATAAAAACAGTAGGAGCTTTCTTTTATTAATGAGAGACTGGCACAAGTTGCAATCATGGTTTTGCTTTGACTACAATTAGAATAAGTTACAAGGCATGTATATTGAAAGAAATTTGCTATGCTTATAGGATTCTTTGATTTTTTTTTTGAATTGATAAGATAATGTAGTAAATGTTATAGTAAATGAAATCATTGCAAAATAGACTAATAAAATTGCTGTTCAAGGATGCATAAAATAATTATGTTGTGTACACAACCAACTCATGAATCTGAAAGTGGTCAAATGCATCAAATCCCTCTTGCTGGATTTAGTGATACCTGTCATACGAACCTAATATCACTTGTCATATAAACCAATTATATGCTTTCTGTAATGGATAGTGCGACTTGTGTTGTCACAACTATAATCTAACCTCGTGTAGACTATGCTGCCCCTAAATGGTGTAACCGACCGACCACTTGTCAGTGAGTTGTAACCCATTTAAAAGTTTAGACCACAAGCATTGTGAGACTAATCGAATTGGTGGGATACTACATATGCAGAAACATTAGTTTTAAAGGTTAGACAAGAGCACTGTTACATGATCACTGAGAAAAATTACGACTCACTTGTCAGTGAGTTGTAACCCGTTTAAAAGTTTAGACCACAAGCATTGTGAGACTAATCGAATTGGTGGGATACTACATATGCAGTAACATTAGTTTTAAAGGTTAGACAAGAGCACCGTTACATGATCACCGAGAAAAATTAGCTAGTCTAAATTTATGTTGTACTCTTATTAAAATTCATTTCCAACCAGTCTTCTAGACAATGGCTTTTTTGTCATCTCTGTGGCACTGCCTATTCATACAAAGTCAATGAATTTTTTAATCAATGAAATTCTTGGTGCCTATAAGTATCTTTGGATCATTTTATTTGTATCTAGCTCAATAAATTAGTCATTAGAACTATTTGAATATAGTGATCGTAGACCGTGGCAGAACAATGTGTGACAACTATTGTATGATGATGTAAAGTTTAAAGTTTAAACCACCAACCTTACCTGTTCAATAAAGAGTTGGGAGAAAGTTCTCTCTCGTACTGGATATAGTGATAGTCATTATACAAGTGGGAATATTCAGTTCTCTAGTCAGCTGTTTGTGTCATAAATGGGATGATTTGGCTTGAACGAGTCTTTTTTCCAAGTAAGGGAATTGAACATATGCTTTTTCTTTTTTTTTTGTAAAAGTGGATGATAAGAACGACATCTGTTGTCACAACCCTAATATAACAAACGTAGGCTATGCCCAAAAAAGTAGTTCAAATTTGAAGGTGACTTGTAACCGATTTAGAATCAAAAAGTATAGACCACAAGCATTTTGGGACTAACCAAACTGGGGTGGGGTATTCACCGTACACAGTAAATCTACTTTTCAAACTGGGGTACTCACATACACAGACTTCCCAAAACCTGAGAACCCTTGGGAGTTCTCTAAGCCAACAACCCATGTGAATATACAATTTTAAACCATTGGGCGTGTTGCTGACTGATACAACATGAGCTCCCTAGTGTCAAACAAAATGAACCAGGGGGTAGAGACCTCCCCTTAAAAAAATTTTAAAAAAAAAAAATACACTCATTGCATCCATCTAGATCCAAATATTCTTCAGGTTCTTCCTCTTAGCTCTTCTTAAGCCTTCCAAGAGAGCCCAAGGCTTTTCTTACAACCGACTTCTTAGCAGCCCTGTGTCTCAAGCTTCCCAAAGCCATCACTTCGTGATCAGCCTTGTTGGTTGATTTTAAGAAATTTCTACAGTCTTGAGGCATTGGTTTAGAAACATCTAGCAAAATGACCACCCAAGCGAGCTTTCCCCCTGGCTCTAGATAGCGTGATGAGGACTTCCGATGGAGGAACTTCCCGTTCGTTACTGGCAACTTCCTTAGCATGTAAGCTCTAGGCATAGCTTGGAAAGAAAGATGACCTGCAAACCCTGATTGACTCACTCCTTGTGCTTACCTGGGCATGCTCACCTATGCGCTCGGTTTCTCCACTGTAGAAGAACTAGGACCATACACAACTGGCGGCTTCTCAGAGGGAATATTCCTATTCGGAGGTCCTTCAGACAGGATTGACAGAAGAGGATCAGGTTCAGCCGCATAAGGATCATCTGCAGAAGCGAAGGAGACCAGAGGAACCCACATCTTTTGTTTCCTCCCGCACTTGTTTTGCCTCCTGGCCAATATGGATCATGTGTTTTGAGAAAATTAGTCTACGCTAGAGCAAGTCATCTAATGGTGTATAACTTCATTGATAATCTGGCACCAATCAGACCGAATTAGATTACCCACAATAAGGAATAGTATCAGTTTGTATAAGCTCCTGACCGAACCAACAACGTATATCAGTGGAACGGATATAATATAACAGAGAAAAAAGGACCAAAGCTGACCACGAAAACGAAAATGTCGTGCCATTATCTTACATTCCAAATTCCAGATCCCAAATTCTAAAATATGGTTGACACGTGGAAGCTCATGTGTTGTACACATATACAAGCGTCATGCAATGAAAGAGACAATCGATGTTGCATCTCGATACTGAATTCTCATCATTCCATCTATATGATAAAATTCGTGAGAGAAATCTAACCACCGACAAGAGAGCAATATAAAATTAAATTGTGTTCGAGGAAAATATGCAGTTCAACTATTAAAAATTAAATTAAACTAATTTATAATTAAAAAAAACACTAATCAGTATAATTTGAATTGAAGATGAACTCAAGCATATTTCAGAAATAATAAAAAAAAAACACATACAAATAACATACACAGATCAGGATAAGGATACATACATACAACATCATCCTTAACAGATAAACATATGGAAAAGAATTGATTTTCTAATAAATAAAGATGATGGATAAGGGGTGGGGTTCCTGAGTTTTATAGTACAAAATTTTATTCACAAGTTATTGCAACTTGACTTATAAGAATGAATTACAGTCAGAACCTCATAACATCAGTCATTAATTCAAAATTTCATCATCATACAGTATGTTAAGATCAACATGAATACTAAATGGCATTTGTAATCCTACAACCATCCATGTATGGGGAGTAGTAAATTAACGCGAATTCACAATTAGTAAGTATGTTGCATGTCAACAATCTTAGACGAAGACAAATAGACACCTAAATTCCTTGACGTCTTCGCGGAACCTGCTAAGCTAAAAAATGTGATGGGTTCGCATTACGGAGAATAAGCTCACTGGATTGCTCCCTCTCTTTCCTCTTTTCTCACCTTTTCTTATTCCGAGCTGAAATCAAGTGACGATCAACTGGGATCAGCTGATCCAGCTGGTTTACAGGCAATTCCATCTGCTTTCTCTAGATGACGATCGCGGTCGTTCGCCGGCTCGCGCTGGAGCTCCCGCACGATGAGCCGCTCGAGCCACTCCACGTCCTCGTGGCCGGAGCGCGTCACCCCCAGGAGATTCGAAGACATCCGCCTCCTCGCTCGTCGGAGAGGAGAGGGGAATCGCCCGGAGGGTTTCACGGTGGCGGGATGTCGGTTGCTGGGACACGAATATTAGTGAGGACCGGACCCGATCCAATCCGGATCCGATTCGATCCTTTGATGAGGTGGGTCGAATTAAGTGGATCCAAATCGAGCATCAAGAAATCCAATCCGCTAAACATCCCCAAGACGCGATACCTGAAGGAAAGTCTCAATCCATCTGCATGTGAATCGAGAGCACAAGTCATTGGCTTTTGGCCATCAGCAGCCAGACTTGTCCATGCGTCCTTGACGGTGTGCCTTCCGACTAGGAAGTCTACCTCTCGACATTGGCTCTTCATTCTGACCTCGGGTTTTATGGATTTACGTGATCTCTCTCATCTCGTCACTTAGCAATCTCTCCCTTCTTCCACGGCACACATGGGCGGGCAACTGCTTGCAAACGTTGAAGTAAAAGTGTGGTCAATCTCACAGCATTATTGACGAGTAAAGTCGCCGCAGCTCATCACTGGTCATCGCTGGATAAATAGTAAGGCGATGAAGTTTCTTCAGGTGTCTGGGAATCACACGTCCGAATAGTAAGAAGCGCGGTACTGTAACCACGAGTTTAAGATAAGAAGATAAGAGTTTACTGTGTCATCGAGGTGCCTTGGGAAAGCAGAGGTCATGCCACGGTATGCGTGTGGCTCACGTAGCCGAGCCGATTCCACGAGAACGACGATGCCGCTGACTAATTCTGCTCTTGAATGCACTCCTACGAATGAAAGTGATAGGATAAAAATGGCGACAAGACTCGAGTGATGTCAGCTGTCCCTCATAAAGCCTCACACCCCTAGGTCAACACAGACCGGGGCGCCGACTGAGGCACACTGACGCCCTGCTCAAGCTCGGTTCATCACGCCACGCCAAGATCAATGTCAGACGTTACCAGCTTGCCCCCTGCAAGCGGGCACATCAGGGAATAGTAAGCTTCCATATAAATACCCTTACCTTCTGAGGGAGGGGGGACTGGACTGCAACATCTACTTCTCCACCTAAAACCCTCTCCACGTCCACTGACTGGATCATCGAGGGGTCGGCCAAGCTTCCAACCTGACCTTTGTGCAGGTACACAGACGACGACCTCCCGCTAGGCTACCGAGCGAGGGACAGCCTCCCGGAGGAGCCAACGACACTGCACACCCCCAACCTAGACGTTCGTCGAAGCCCGCCTCAGAAAGATCCCCTCATCGACCGGGCCCGAACCAAGCCGCGTCGGCCCTGAGGCCACGGCTTAAAGTTGTTCACCGCAACAGAAAGCACCGGAAGTCGTAGCTGAGATGCACTCGACCGACTTACACGAAAACCAAGGAATGAGGATAAGAAGGTTAAGATTATGCTTATTTTCTTTATATATTTCTAACATAAAAATCATAATATATTTAGACTATCAAAAAAATTTAATATTAAAAAAATAATAATAATATATTAATTTATGATAAATAATTTTTTTGATCCTATTTTGAAAATCTTTATCTAATATATAGATGTAATATCATCGAATCCAAAAACTATTTTACAATACTGATCTATATAATACTCATCTTTTTTACCTTTCACAATATCATTATTAACGATTGTGTAGAGATAAAGAGAAGATAAATAAATAATTAGGAGAATTCATTATCATCTCTTAAGAAATCTTAGTATAATTTAAATTTTTTATTTATAATTATAATCATATTTAAAATTTAATTATATTTATAATATATTTTTACTTAGGTTTAAATAATCTAATACAATAATCTCTTTTAAAATAATAATACTGTACTAATGCATGAGGCTGACGCAGAAACCTACATGTCTTTCAATGTATGTGTTTATGTTCGTAGTATCAAACTTCCTGAAAGGTCCCATTGTTCATTGGCTCTTTACCAAGTCTACGTAGACATGACAGCCCTCTTTAGTCTCCTTTGAACCGGTCCTGAAGGAGACCTGCCACCTCCAATTTGCATTCGAGGCGGCATTGGGTCCAAGCAATTAGGAGAATTCATCATCACACCATACCAATTTGCTCCCCAATGCCACCTCCAATTTGCTCCTAAACTCTGCCTTATTCTGACGTTTATCACACTATAAAGCAGCTCCGCCTCTTCCCGCTTCTCTCCACCTCTCACCATTCTCTCTCTCTCTCTCTGTCTCTCACAGACACACAGACGCACATATGGGGAACTGCTTGGTTCCTGAGTCCATGAGGACCAAGAGTCGACCACGATGTGCTGTGGCTCCAAGAGACCTGCAGGTGACTCAGCCGGAGAAGAGGCAACCGCTACAAGCTGCTCATGCGCCCAGCAAAAGGGAGAAGGCAACCCCTGAACGGCCAGAGCGCTCGGTTCGCTTCGCGGATGACGACGGCGGCAAGAAGGAGGTCGTAAGAGTAAAGATAGTGATAACGAAGAAAGAGGCAGCTCGGTTTCTGTCCATGCTTGCCGCCAGCGACGATGGCGCATCGAAGAAGATGCAGTGCGAACTGGAAGGAGCCGGATCGTGCAGTGGCAACCACACCGGAGGCATGGACTATTGGAGACCGGTGCTTGAGAGCATTCCGGAGAGCTGCTGAGAAGAGTTTGGGGTGATGAAAACATAGCGTGTGCTGCGATGGTTCAGTCAATTCTTGGTCGTGTTCAGCGGACATGCTTTCTGTGTAATCAATCAAAAGTATCAACTCGGTTCACATGTCCCTCAAATTTCTCGGTTTGCATCCTTTTGTCGTTGATTCACGGGGTTTCTTTTATCATTTCCTCTGTGCCTATGAACGTGAAACAAAGCTGAGACAGTCGCTAATCTGTTTCTATTTTGAGAAGAGTCAACAAGAAACAAACGAGCAGCAGCGTTCGAAACAGAAGTGATTTCTGATAGCGTCGGCAGCCGACATGGAATGGTAGATTAGTTCGACTCGGTTTTTACTCGACATGTGTTGGGAGTCTTCGGTCGATGCTCTATAGAGATCTCGATGTGATCCGTCCGACTGCGATGAGAGGTTCTAGAGAGCCCTCGTCTCTTTCGAAGTGCAACCGATGACAAACATTTGCATTTCAATTTCGACTGTTCTTGGCATCATCGATTAGAGTTCTCTGATGACTTCCACATACATGAAACCTAAGTCCACCCTTCACTCTTTCGTTGGTGGAACGGCAGCTTGAGGACTTTGTGGTTCGATGGGTAAACGCGTGTTTGAGCTTCGTGTCATTGGACAAGCTAGTATCTGTCAATTATTCATGCACAGGTCAAGCAAAGGTTGTCCACCACCTGTGAGCTCAGCCATTCAATGCGGGTGCTCCTTTCCCATTCCAATGGTCTCTCTGCTTCCTGTATCAATTTAGTTTGGTAACAGTTTACTCCGCATATACATAACACCCAGGTGTACAATCAAATCCCACAAATGTACTAACTGTATACAGCATGACTAACCTAATTGGACTCGGCGTATATCCTTATAATATATTAAGATATTAATAGAAAATATAATAACGTTGTTAACTCACCCCATCACCTAAATCATAGTTAAGGGAAGACATGTACGCATGCATTGGAGCTAGGCGGCATGACGTAATTTCCTCGGCATTATATTTTAAATAATACAAAGGGCCATCCTCTGCCTATCCTAGATAGGCCATGAGCCTTGACAAAATATATTATCATGGGCATCCTATCCTAACAATGTCGGATGTGCTTGTCAGTTATCACCATCAATGATCCCCTAACAGGGTAAGGAACACCCTAATTCATCGTCCTACTTTGTGCTTGTCAGCTATCTAAACTTTTTTTAGCATCGGAAATGTTAGGTAGGGATATCACCTCAATGTCGATCGCTTATGCGGGACCCAAGCACATCTAAAGAGTACCTTGTAATGATGTTGAGCATATCTAGAAGGCCAAGGTGCATCTCGGTATGATCTCGAGCTTCCTTCAACAAATAAGCCACTCCCCGAGATGATCACAGATTAGTCGTTGAGAGCTTGCAACACCTCGGAGTCCATCTATCGCCTTGATTGCTTGCTTAGGTCACCTCCCTTGCCCTGCGTGTGGGCTCCTAAGGATGGATCTATGCCTTTGGGACTGAATCAAGCTACAGTAGAACGTGATGAGTGAACCAAAACACTATATGTGATATACAGTATAACCTTAATGGGACGAATTATATATTACAATTTTGTGATTAATTATCTCTAACCCTCGATCTTTATACTTCAAAAAAATTATATTATGATCCTTATATTTAAGGAAATGAAATATTTAATCTAGTTTTCTCTCAACTCTATTGATGAAAATATTGCACGTGTTAATCACGTGCAAAACATATGTAAAACCATGATTAAAAAAGTAATTTCACATCATTATTCTCATTGTCCAAAGGAAAAAAAATCAAAAGAGAGAGAAATTTTGCAAACAAATTTAATTGCCTCAGCTTTTTTAATGTTTTAAGTTTTATTAGAAAGTAAAACACTAATTTTGCCTCGTTCATACACTATTATAGAACTAGTTTTGCAAAATAAGTTATAGAGGAAAAAATTAATATAGTTGGAGTTATAAAATTATTTTTTAACCGTATTTTAACATTATTTTTTACACATGATAACACATAAAATATTTTCTTCAACAAAACGAATGATATGAAAAGAAATAAAATTAAATATTTTTTTTATAAATCTAAAAAACTTATCATAATTTTTAAAAATATAAAAAAATAGATTACCAAATATAACTAATTACATATTAGCCGCTGTTTCGCCCAGGAACAGCTACACATCACTTTGGAAGACTTTCCCCATTGTGTTCGAGCAGAGTTTTAACTATTTTCTAGGCTGACTAAGGAAAAAGAGGATCAGCAATTCATGAGCTCCTTCACGCCTTTCTACGCAGTCTGAGTAAAGGACTAAGACGCCTAAACTTCACCGCCACCCACAGACCAAAAATGGAGATGGGGATGCCACGGACCACATAAGCTGCAGAACATGTCGCACCACAAGTCACACCAATGTGCAGCCTGAAACTATGATGTCAGCTGGAGAAGCCGAGTGAATGTAGACAAACTCGAAGCTTTTCCCTGCCGGGAGAGAGTCCAGCCATGCCGGGAATGTGTAATCGTTGCCGGACTTGCCGAGTCCCCAGACAGGGCCATAGAGTTTCGATATTGAGATGACGAGTTCCTTTGCAATCTTTGATGATTTGTTAGTCACCACTGTGGAGTACCTATAATAAATCCTTCCCTTGGATTCCCATGACGTGGTTGCCTTCTGCTCAATTGTGAATGGCGGAGAGAGTGCAGTCACTGCACAAAGTGACGGTACTGAGAGAATTACTCTTGAATGTGAATAACCTACATGGAGTGGATGGCTGAGGAGGAGGAATGTGATTACCGTCTTTGTTCTTGACAGGTACGCCAGGGATAGAGAGCACGACTGCAAGAAAGATGAACAGCATTATACAGCTGATCATAGATCAAAAGAAGTTGCAGCGGTTCTTTAGCTACCTGGTAAGAGCTGGTTGTAGCCACTATGGCCAGCGTGAAGCCGAGCCAATACGCCAAGCATGGGCGCATTGTTGTAGGTCGTGGGCTCTGTTTGTTCGTAGTCGTCCCTTTCGTCGGCGAAGTCGTCGTAGACATCAGGGCCGCCGACTATGGCACCATCGAGGATGTTGGGATCTTGAGCCTTTCGGCTATACCATGTGTGGTAGCCTTCTCTGCAGCTCACAAACGAGGGATCGGCCTTAATGGAGACAATCGAGGAGGCACGATGGTGGACCTGTCGGGGGTAAGACTTCCCATAGCCAACCATATAGCTGGTGCCTCTTGGATTGTCTCCTAGTATGTAATCCACCTGAAGGAAATGCTTATGAGACATCGTGCAAGCAGAGATCTTTACCTCTGATTCTTTAGTAAGTCGGCTTTCGAACAACAAGTACAGATTACCTGAGACTTGGCGAACAAAAGAAGCTCAGCAGGCGATGCGGTTCCAATGGCACAGGCTACGTTTCTTCCGGCAGATGTGATATAATCGGAGTAGATGGTGAGTAGGAAGGCGGCGTTGGTGACGAATTGCATGTTGTTCCACCGCTGCCGGAACAATAGACCTCCGGTGGTCCTCCGAACGTTGTGTGCTCCCTTGCCAAGGCAGGAGCAGAGGAAGTACTCTGCCTTCTGTCGGTACTTCCCCAGCACTGGTGCATGTTGAGCTTCCTTCCCTTGTAGGAGAAACTGCCAGACACACACAGTGTGGGCAATTATGCTATGATACATGTACTTGTCTGAGAACATCAACAGGAGTAGGGAGAAGACCTTAGCCGCGAGGACTTGAACACCGGCGTATTTGACGTCCCAACCGAACTCGGTCACGGCCCACCCCGTCCCACCGAGTGAGCCACCGTTATTAGCCAGATAGTCCATGTAGCAGCGGTTGTGGGTCGCATGGTACAGCCACGCCGCTGCCCACAGCAGCTCATCCTGCGCCGGGAAACCAGGTCCGGAACCATGTGAAAGATCGCTAGGTTGTACGCCTCCGTCCGATCGATGATTTACCGCGCGAATGATGGAATCAGGACCGTTCAACTTACCCCGTACCCACTGTAGGATCGGTAGTACCTCCGGGCCACCGTGATGCTGCTGTCGTACTTACCCCTGTACTTGTCGGCAAACTCGAAGAGCTGGGAACACAAGGAAACAACAGGAGTTTAAATTTAAGATCGATGATAACCATGAGGGAGAGAGAGAGAACAGTTTGTCTTGGACTTGGAACCTGTTTCGCGTGGCTGAGAAGCCGACATGAATAAGCTGGGTTTGAGTGCCGGAACACCATGGAAGCTGCAGCCATCGCCGCCGACGTCTCCCCGGCAAGGTCCGAACCGGGATGGTTGACGTCGATGCGGTAGGCCAGCCGGCTCGTCGTCATGTCCTCCGGCCGCTGCCAGCAGAAGTGGTCTGTGTTGCCATCACCCACCTGCAGAGATCGATCAACTCGGAATTAAATCAAGGTCACCAAATATGGAGAAATCATAAGAATTTTTTACTGTCTTGTGCGAGACATCTGGCACTTATTCGAGGATACACTTCACAATGCTCATGTGCAATTGCTGCTCGTCTTGTGATGCAACGGGACATGTTTTCCACGTCTCAAAAGAGAGAACCCAGCAAGCGTTTAGTTTACCGACAGAGGTGAAAGAAGACAAGAAGAGACCTCTGTTCTTACAGGGCAGGGCAGAGCAGAGAGCATGGAAACATACAAAGCAGCTTCATAGGAAGCTGGTAAAAGTCACTAAACTCTGAACACTATTAATCAAACAGCCATGATGCTGTTCGACAATTTAAAGAACTCAACAAGGATACTCATAGCTGAAATCACAGTTGCTTTGACAGACGATAAATAGATAGGGGGTTCATTCTAAGAAGGAATTCTCACCTCTCCATAGAGGACAAAAGGTTCTGAGTGGGCTTTGATGAGGTAGTCAGTGCCCCACTTGACGGCCTCCATGGCATGACCAAGCTCCCCGCTTGCAGCCATCTGCTTGCCGTACTCGACTATGCTCCAGGACATCATGGTGATGGTGAAGGCCATAGGAAGGCCAAATTTCACATTATCTCCGGCATCATAATATCCTCCAACAAGATCAACCTATATATAGCATTAAGGAAGAAGAAGGAACATTAATGAAGGTAAAGATGGAATTACTCTTCCTCTCTTAAACCGCACAATTGCCTCTCGGGCTCAAGCATGGTCAACTTAAGAACTAGGCATACAGGGAGGAAGAGTAATTTGCAGGAGCTTACCCCATTAGCCTTGCCATCAAGCAGCCCAGAATTGGCTCTCCACTTCACTCTCTGGTTGCTGGGCAAGTACCCGGACCTCTGGGCCTCAAAGAACAAAATGCTCTTGCTAAGAGCCTTCCCATAGTCATGCTCAGCAGAAGCCAGTGGCATAGCCATACCCAGCAGCACCACGATTAGCCCAGCCATTTGCAAGCGGTATCTGGGAAGACGGCAGAGGAAGCTACAGAAATCCCTCAAGAAAGAGGATGACGAACCTCTAAACACCAAAACAAAATCACGTAGATGTACGGTTCAATGTGGCTGTCTTCTCTCAGTTAAACTCCTCATATACCACGGTAGAAGATGACTGCAAGAAAGCGTCTAGCTATCTGGGGAGGTGGTGATACAGCGCCGGACCTGTATTTATGGAGAGAAGCATGTAGCAGTAGTGGTTGTCTGTGCAACTTTTTAGACATCATCGCTCCTTTCTCTCTCTCTTCCTCCGATTGGGAGTCTCAGTGGCCGAAAACGGCTGAGAAGAGGAAAAGACAAGTATCTGGTGGCGCTCCTCGGACACCCGTCTCTTGATACTTGGCCCTCTCCCCTACGATGCTTTCCAACACAACGTATCTGCTATTCATCATCACTTTCCCACTGCTAAAGAGAGTGAACTGTTGCAAGCATTGAAGGAGCAGTTAATCGGGGGCGGTTACTCAAGACTCAAATCTGCCGGGGTGGAAACCTTTTCGCCGGCCATCTCGCATGGAGTCGCGCCCATTCGGCAGCCGTAAATGCCCAGCTCTCCAAATTACGTGCTTTTGCTTTGTTTATTAGATTAGTCGCTTGCTTTCTTCTTCGGAACTCGGAAAAGGAGAGCAAACGAGGAGGCAAGCATGGGAGTGCATACCCGACGCCCCCTGCACGCTTCGGACAATACGTTCGATGGGTTCTACATCTACGTTATGCATGATTCAGTGGTGACGTTATGCTGGTCCTCATCGCATTTCTGCGTCAACCCATATTGGTGTCAGCTGAAAAGTTACTGAAGTTGCATGAGACAGTAGCTCTCATCTTACAGGCGTTTTCCGATGGGATACGTAGAACAGATCCGTGCGTCCTGTAAGCATATGGCTTGAATCCTAAGCAAACCAATGGCAGCAGAACAGAGCGACCGCCGCTGTCTCCGCCACCGATCCGAAACGCTTGCCATCTCTTGGCCATGGAGCATTTGAAGCATATACGTGCGTGTATCAATGGGAGGTGGGAGGAACTCGAGAAGCTAAAGACACGCTTGCATGGTTGACCAAATCCATTTGACCCAGACAAACACCCTCAAAAACAGCGGGAAAATGTCTTCCGATCATTATGCTAATAATCTGCACAACCCTTTCACAATGGGTTAATAATGTCTTGGAGCCAATAAAAAGTCCCCACCGACAAATTGGCTGCCAATGGGAGACGATAAGGCATTTGATATCCTTCATTTTTGGCTGCTTTCCTCGAAAACGAAGTGACTACTACTAAGTATAAACTGCAGTGAAACGGAAGGCAGCAGCAGTGGTCATAATCTCTCGCTCACATACATACATAGATACACATATTATATATATATAATGTAAGTACGCATTATGTACAACCTTCTCAGGTGGATGTGAAATTATACTTATTTCTCTATACGTTACGTCGAGAAGTACACTGTACACACAGTGTACTGTGTATACAGTACACTGTACACGTTTTACATTTGTAACTGTATCACAAACCGGTTTACGCGTCACCATGCGCTACAATCTGTTCGTAACGGGCACCACTCTTGCTACGGCAACCGACATAGCACTGCTGCTACCACCATGCCACGTTCTCGCTCTCCCTCGTGCCAACCCAACAAAACTCCCCATCTCTCGCTCCGCCGAGCTCGCTCTCCGTTTATTTGAGCTAAAACTGAAACAGCCACCACCTCTTCCTCCTCCGCCTCCTCCTCCTTATCTCTCGGGTTTCCTCCGATCGCTGCTGCCCTCTCCGAAATCCCAAGTCGGATTCCGGATCGCAGATCCCTATCGTCCTCCACTTTGTAAGCTTCGGAAGATCTCGGCGCCGGTGGCTTCCTTGGGTGCTTGGTCGTCGGATCGACGAGGCTTTCGATCAGAAGGTTCCGTTGTTGAGTATCTATACCTTTTGTTGTAGCTCGTTTTCTGTGAATTGGATTTACTATTGGGTCTTACGTTTTCTCTAGTCTGTGCATTCTTGATTTGGATGATCCATGGATGTTATCTTGATAGTCGAAAAAAATCATAGATCAGATTCCACGAAGGAACCTTTTTTTACCTTTCTGTTTCAATCTATACTTATCGAGCGAGCAAGATCTGCTTTTTGTGACGGATTGCGGCAATTTACTTTTCCTTTTTTTTTTCCTCTCTTTGATTTCTCGCATGAAATGTTCTGGCATTGTAGGCCATCAGCAAGCAGCTTCGATGGTATGTAATGCCGGCATAGGCAACTTTGTCAGTCGGACAAAGAACCCAGAGGATCCCACTTTAGCAGAAGAGGGGCAGATAGAGGACTCGAGTTGTTCCCGGATTGCGGAGCCTGGGTTGTGGCGTGTAGGGCGCGCGGGGTATTTGGAACGGTTGTGAAGATGATGGTCGATTCTGGTCCATCTGCAAAGCCTGGAGCTGCCACCAATGTATCATCTGAAAAGGATCGCTCAGGCAACGGTGATTACGCCAGTGGACGATGGAAAAGGTAAAGTTTCGGGATGTTTGTAAACCAAGTGCTTGTAATCCAACTCTAAAATTTTGAATGTTCTATATTTATTCATTCATATGTTGATTATGAGTACTGAAGCATTCAGCTTTTGTGCAACAATACTCGTTGATTAATTCCCTAATGCTTTTAACTTTTGGGAGCACCTTTCGCACTTATTTCTGACATGGCAGGTGAGACAGAATGCTAAAATTGTTGCCTAGTGTATATCATTTATCGTGGGCACCACATAGTCATCGGTCTGTGGTAGTGCTTGATACAAGGAAGAATTTGTTGACAAATTCTTTAGGATTAGAGTTCCTTTGGTGGTCCTCTATCATGCAAGATGCAAGTTTCTGTTGGTAAGATGAAGGATCATTGAAGTAGGCAGAATTGTAGTTATCTTCTATAGAAAAGATAAAAACTAATTTGAAGCAAGGTCAATAGGCTTCTTGTATGGGTTTTAGTGTAGCTATATAATTGTCTGTTATGCTATTAAGGTCCTAGAAATGTGGAAATGGATTTTTTTGTTGAGAATGTATGGTCGAGTGCCAATTACATATAAGATATTAGGTTCTACGGCTCATGGAATCTGCAATAAGCTTGTGTTGTTAAAATGCTCTTTTAAGAAGTTCCTGATAGAATTGATTGTAACATAAAGTAAACATTCTTTAAAAAGTGGACAATGGGTTAAAGAAGATTTTGTTGCATAGCAAGGTTAACCATGACATGATCCAAGTAGTTTAATGCTGATTGATAAATGATCAGGTAACTGAGATAAGTGCTCAATGAAATGATACGGGGACTTGAGTTTGCTGCTTCTGGTTCGTGAAAGCCAAACTAGATGTTTCATGACTTCTTATTCACGTATTTACATTGGTAGACTTCTTGTTGCTGTAGCATCAACAGTTCCCAACTTTTGCTTAACAAAATGCTAATAATTTATAAAGCTATCCCTTTGCTATATATAAATATATACATATATATGTATGTACGTATGTATGTATATATATATGTACATATATGTATTTGTATATATATATATGTATATGTATGTATATATACATATATATATATATATATATATGTATATGTATATGTGTATATATATATATATATATATATATATATATATATATATATATATATAGAGAGAGAGAGAGAGAGAGAGAGAGAGAGAGATTGGGGTGCATCTCTCTTCACATAGAAAGGGAGCTCTCTATTCTGTTTCATGAAATCCTCTTACAACCATGAGTGTTCTAGATTTAGATTTCTGCTTTCTAGCTTACCTACAAATTGTTCAGAAAAAAATCTTTATTTAGGCCATGTTCATCGTGTACTTCATCTGAAGGCTCGATCTCATGTATTTTTTGACATTTGCAGTGAGGATGGAAGGCTAGCTTGTGGATACTCCAGCTTCAGGGGAAAAAGAGCAAGCATGGAGGACTACTATGATCTAAAATCAGCTAAAATTGATGGACAATCAATTAGTCTTTTTGGAATATTTGATGGTCTGGTATTCTTCCTAGGAATGTCTATTTCTGGTTGTATTGATATGATATGTCTCATCTTATTGACATTTGGGTGTTGCAGGACATGGTGGCTCACGTGCCGCTGAATATTTAAGGAATCACTTATTTGACAACCTCACAAGGCACCCAAAATTCATGACAGACACAAAGCTTGCCATAAGTATTGACACACTTGTGAAATTGCTTCATGCTTTTATGACCTCTTTAGGCAGTTTTTCTCCCCTTGTAAACATGTCCAATTTTGTGGCCTTGTGATGGCAAATTGCAGGTGAAACATATAAAAAAACTGATTCAGATTTCTTGGATGCTGAATGCAATACTTCCAGAGATGATGGTTCTACAGCTTCTACAGCTGTTTTGATTGGCAAACACTTGTTTGTTGCTAATGTTGGAGATTCACGCGCCATAGTATCAAAAGCAGGAAAAGGTGACTTTTAGTTTTAATCTCTCAACTTTTTCTTTTTATTGATAAAGATGTATTAAAGAGGTTCTCGAAGATTGGATTAAGGATTATAATTTCGGGGTACAGGTCCGAGCTATAACAACATACCACATGTTGGTATGCTGGTACATCTGACACATCATTCTTTTTCCAGATACCCATGCCTTGTGTAGGAATTGACTCATCATTCTTGTTCCAAATATATGTGCCTTGTATAGGAACCTATGAGTCACAAACACTTCAAACCGCTCGACATGTCCATGCCAGACACTAACACTTCACAAATATTTTCTAGAAACATACTATAGTGAGTATTAAATGGTATTACCATAGGTCAGTTTACTATCTACAATAGACTTTCAGACATGTTGAATATTTGTGATACATGAATCATTTTACTATCCGTGAATGTCTCCTCAGTATCCTTTGTCTCTTAAGCATATTCGTCAATGATTTTCGTGCTTCTTATGAGTTACATATATGACGATCTTATATTGTGTAAATTATACAATGTATATCTTCATACCAAAAAGAGAGAGGGAGAGATAATTGTTAATTGGTGTGTCCATACAATGTCATATCTTATATTTCTGATATGCCTGTGTACCAGGTCGTCTGTGTTGCATGTTCATCCATGCTTCATAGAATCATTCATAGGAACTCTACAAAATCAGAGACATAAAGATGTGTCCATTGAACTAAAACTGTATGATATTTATAATTTATTTGAATAAAATTTTAATACTTGCTTGGATGAGTTGGACCAATGAAGTGAATGGTTATTTGATGCAAGTGATGATTTTGAATTTCTGGATTATGGCTCATTATGAGTCACTTTGAAAAAGAGAATGGCCTCCACAATCGATCAACTGGAAACACTAAGCTAGGAAACAAACAGACTTTATTGCCATATGACATGTCTATACTTCTACAGCTGTTAACATTGATGAGTTATTCCTGAAGCATCACACTGTTTGTTCTTGTAGCAATTCCTCTTTCTGATGATCACAAGCCCAACAGAAGTGATGAGCGCAAGAGAATTGAGGATGCTGGAGGAGTTGTCATGTGGGCTGGTAAGTCTGAAGACAAGTACCTTCTCTTGTTCCTCACTAAGATCAATGCTATATCAGTTCTTCCCAAAGGTTATACATGATGCGTAAGTACTGAGTATATGGATTGGATATTAGAACAGACGTCGTCTTGTTTTTTCTTTTGTTATGCAATGTTTCTTCTGTGTTCCCATTTTGTTTAGGATTCTAGCTGATAGAAATTTGCTCCATATTTTGGTAATGATGTGGTGACCAAGAGAAAAATGCATCGATCATTAAGGTAGAGAAGTAAAATATACTTCATATTGATGGTCAGAAAAAGTATTGTCCTTCTGTCCAAAACTTTGGGTACTTGATTTTGACCCATATAGTTAGGTGTTTCCGCTGGACTTGGTTTTTCTAGAGGGGAGACGGGTGGCATCTGGATTGAACAACTTTGAGCTGTTGGTTGATTGTGGACATTTTTGTTTTATAGGTACTTGGAGGGTTGGAGGTGTATTGGCAATGTCACGAGCATTTGGTAACCGCCTTCTGAAACAATTTGTTGTGGCAGAACCTGAGATTCAGGTATTCCTCTAGAGATTCAGGTTTCCTCACAGCCCCTACAGACTCGTAGTAAACTTTGACAGATTTGTAGGTTATTGTGACTTTGATGTAAAAAGAAATTATGAAATTATATGCAGAAGTTTGCTTGCATTGACAAATATGGTACGCACCGGAATTTTCAGGTGCTGCATAAGAGACTATAAATAAACTTGTAGTTACACATCATAGCAAACTGTTAAACGCTATACACTTTTAGTGACATATCATCTGCAAACTATATGAGCAGTTCATTTTGTGCTAAACCTTCTTTCAGGAACAAGTGGTCGATGATGAATTGGAATTTCTGGTTTTGGCCAGTGATGGGCTGTGGGATGTGGTAACAAATGAGGTTAGATTCTCTTTTTCCTTCGAACTGTCTTCTTCGATAAATATGGAAAATCTCATTTTACTATACATTATTAGAGCTGATCAGCATTTATTAGAAAATTTTCTCAAGTACATAAGGATAATTCATGTATCCTCTTAAAATTGTATTTTTATTTGTTCCCATATCAGGCACACATATCTGGATGAAACTTTATACATATTCTATGTTTCCTTAGGAATTCATTATACAAAGCAATTACCATCAGACCTGGAATGTGGTTATAATATGTGCCTTCTTAATATTGACAAAAACATTTACCACAAACTTTATACGATTCATTGCTATCGTAAAGATGTTGGCAGTTCGACAAATTAGGGTGTGTACTGAAGGGTGGCTGTTCTGAAACGACTATTGGATGCTGCTTCACTGGAACTTATTTCAGGAAATAAAAAATTGTTCCAAAAGGATTTTCTGATCTCCACTAAACCACATCAAATGGGGAATCTTTTGAAAATTGATGAACAGTGATGTCACGATCATGCAATGGGTAGACTGGTTGCTTGATATTGAAATTTTCTTAATATGACATGATTTTAAAAAACAATGCAAAGCTCAAATAAGTATCAGTGATTTAGTATTTGCTACATGAAAATTGAGTAACTGTATGAATCAATTCTCAGAGTTAGTGCTTAATGTGATGTCAGATCAAAATTGTTGCAATCATATATAGAAAGCCTAGCAAATGTATCTGGGGACTTGATAATGTTGGCTAGTTGATCTGATTATTACGTCTAGATTTGAAGACAATCTAAATATGATATCATAAAATTAGCATATTGGTATTTGTTTGAACTTGCATCATTGATGACAGTTAATTTATAAAGCAGAGAAGAGGGAGATAACAAGAATAGAATGAGGGGAAGAAAAAAACTTCAGCCCTTCTGTTCTTTAGTCAAAATCAAACTTCATCCTAGCATTTCTATCGAGGTATCTTTCTTTAAATGTACCCTCAAACTAGAATTTTTCTTAATTTGACTATAGTCGTGAATTGACTGACTGGTGGCATCTATTGTCTGAGAAAGGCCTGCTATATAGTATATAGATAACATGTTTTTTCTTGATATGGCTCACTGCGATATGCGGCATTTGTCCTGCAAGCTGCATGCCCTTGTGAACAACTCGGCTAGCGAGGTTGGCTTCCGCCAACCACAACTGGGTAAGGGTTGTGATTATGGCCGCAGACACTACTAATTGGGCATGAGAACTGTGACGTTGGTCTTTCTCTTTGAAGTCTGTTTCATCCGGGTTGGTTGCCTTTCCTCTCAAGGACCTCACGGATGACACCAGTGATGTGTGATGTCCTCTCTCACTCAAGTTGCTATCGGCATCATCCCATTCCCCTGTTGTGGGGAAACAATACCGTCATTGGGTGACTGCAGTTACCAACAAATGCCATTCGGCTTGAGGTCTTGAAACTGTCAAAGCCCAGTTAGCCTCTCCTTGTGTGAATGCTTTTCTGGCATTTACAATTGGGGACCCTTGCCCTTGTTTATTTGGTGCTGAAATAACCTTTGGCTGACTTGAGAATTAGAGGGGCTTCCACCAAGGCTAACTCCAACTACTATAAATCTCCATTTTGTAGGAACTTTTCCTCTCTCTATCTCTTGGCTTCCAGTTGGTCACTTGGAGCCCCCTGAGTTTGATCTCCCCTCTATTCTGCTTTCGCAACAACTCCAGCACATTTTTCCAATCCCACTTGGCGATGATGCTTTGGTTGAAGATATTCTTTGCTACCAATTAGTACTACTAACAGCCTCTCAATTGGAATTTTGGTTAATACATTCCACCCTTGTTTTTCATCCATGATCTGGAGTAAAACCTGGTACTTAAAATAGCGAAGTTATCGGCGTGGCTTGTATTTTGTTCAGATTATACATACATCTCTAGTTGTCCGGTTACATTTATATCGATTTTACTAACTCTGCATTTCCCTTCTCTTGCCATCCTTATGGATCAGGATGCTGTATCAATCGTGAGAGCTGAAGAAGAACCTGATGCTGCGGCTCGGAAGTTGACGGAGACCGCCTTCTCTCGTGGCAGTGCAGACAACATAACATGCATCGTGGTCAGATTCCATCACGAGAAAACTAAAGTAGATTCTCCTCCTCCTGCAGGTACTCATGGTTGATGTCTCGATTCACCATGTGGGAGCCTACTTGATGCTCGGACGCCTTGGGTTTTATAAAATTTTTTACTCTCAGTCTATTGTCGTATGCACAACTTATTAATTAGAGGCTTTTCTATCACCCACGTAGCAGTGATCATCAATCATGTCGTCGACTCTATTACTCGACCCTTCCTGTTCTAGTTTCATTTATTAATTTATTTTTCGAGTGTAGGAAATCCTCAAGCAACATTCTCATTATATTCTATTACGAACTTTGTTGTTTGCCGACATGCTCGGTGTCACATTTGTTGGATTGGTGCTACAATCCTCACGTGTCTCCTTGTGATAAGAACAAAAGGAGCAGATTATTCTATTACAAGTAGCAAAACTAAGGGTAGGATGATGAATGGACATCATCCTTGTCGACGAGACACAACGTTCTTTGTCTTCTGATTGCCTGATTGCTTGCATCGGTTAGAGTGTTGTCTGTTGTTGTTCGTCTGCTGGTTTCAGAAGCTTGTCTGCAAACATCGAGCCCACAGATTCTAGTAAACACCGGAAAGTGAAACAGGAAGGAAGAAGCCCACAGTTTGTTTGGAAGACACCCGTGGTTTACTCGTTACTGGCTTGGCCTTCCATATGGCCGGCTTTCCATCGACACCCTCTCTCGTTTCATTGGCTTCGCCGTCAACATCTTTCTCTTTCCCCTGAGATCATGACCGTGTATACTGTTTCCTGTAGACAATTCTGCCTTCTCGCTTCGTCTCTGCCTCTCTCTGTTCCTTTGACGATAACAGTATCGCTCTTTATTTAGGTGGTTCGCTGTGACATATCCGCCGCGCGAACACACGAACGATGTTTCATGCAAGCCATGGCTGATTCCCATCGAGACCGAGACAAGATGGTAAAAGCTATCTATAATATACATGATTGGATCCAAGAATACAACAAAAGGATCAAATCCGGTGAAGATAGGCGGTCAGAATATTTTGATGAACCAAAAGATAGAATCCGATTCACAAGCTTTATGGTCAAGCTTATCATTTTGTGCTTTTTAGTTCGCATCGAGGACGACCCACCACCACCTTGTTGGTTTGGTGTATTCACCACAAGGAGTTTTTCCGATTTAAAATGAAAGAAAAAGAAATATTCGTATAATAATCATTTTAATTTATTGTACTCAATTTTGACTCGTTCAATGCCCCAAAACGGACAAGAAAGCTCCGTGCGAGCTCGGATTTCTAGTTTAGCCGTTCTTCCCCGAATGGTTGACCTCAGAAGGGCCACGGAATGCTCTCAATAATGGGGCGGTCTCGTCGTAGACGTGACGGGGTCCCGCCGCGGGCCCCGGTCGGTCGTTCTCTCTCTCTCTCTCTGGCCGATCCGCTGCATCCCAATTTGTAATCTGCGCACCCTCTTGCCCTCATCAACCGTTCAGGAGAAGAGAATGAGCGGTCTACCTCGCGGAGCGTTGGAGAGCCGTGTGGGACCCTCGGTCTGTAGCAGTGCTACAGATACACGTGTACAATCGTAAGAAAATGGTCTTGCAGGGGATCTCGCCACTGGCCTTTTCCGCTTCCTCTTTCTACGGACGGATTCGGGTGGTGGCGCAGAGAAGGAGACTTGCGTAACACAACAAGCATATAGAAATAGTGAACAGCAGTAGAAGACCGCGGAGAGGATAAGCTTCGGCGAAGAGGTTGCTTGCTCGTCTCTCCGAGCTCTCTTCTCGAGAAGCGAGAGAGGAGGAGGGTGAGTCCCGAAGCGTACAGGTGTAGGTGAATGGTTGGAGAGGGAGGGAGTCGAGCTGGGGGCGATCGGGAGTCCGAGTTCGTTGGCGTCGGCGGGTGGTGGTGGTCCGACCAGATGAGCGGCGGCGACGGGTGCCGTCTGATGGAGGCGGAGTACGTGCGGAGGCACCACAGGCACGAGCCGAGGGACAACCAGTGCAGCTCCACCCTCGTCAAGCACATCAAGGCTCCTGTTCATCTCGTATCGTCTCTTCCTCCCTCCCCTCCCAAACTTCTCTTTCTGTCTACTTCTCTCCATCTTTCGATCTTGATCCTACATTCTGGAGATCTGATCCATCTCGCGGATTTGATGGTTCGTGCATCTTCTCCCGATCAGTGTCTTAAGAAATGGATCTCTTTTCATCGCACATTTTCGAGAAATAAGGAGAAGGCTTTGGTGAAGAGAACTGAATTCTTGACTTTCCAGATCTGAAGCCGAAGCAGATATTTCTTTCCCCCAATTTTGCCTTGTTCTGTTGCTTGTTACCAATCGCAAGTATGCGTTCCCTTAGATCCAAAAAAGGGGCAATATCATTGGAGTTGATATCTGGTTGTGAAGTGTTTCTACCTACTCATCAAGTAGAAAGCGATTCAAGCGGTCTTTGATCTTGTGGTGACAGGTGTGGTCATTGGTGAGGAGATTCGATCAGCCGCAGAAGTACAAGCCCTTCGTCAGCAGGTGCGTGGTGCAGGGTGATCTTGAGGTCGGCAGCGTGCGAGAAGTTAATGTCAAGTCGGGGCTGCCGGCGACGACCAGCACCGAGAGATTGGAACTCCTTGATGACAATGAGCACGTCCTCAGCGTCAAGATTGTTGGCGGAGATCACAGACTAAGGGTTAGCAGTCTCTTCCCCGCATTTCTTCTTCTGCTATTTTCGCCATTTTTCCTCTACCGGATTACTTTGCTGCTTACAAATTGCCTTCATAAGCCACAAACTTCATGCTTAGAGCTAAGCTCTAGTCAAAGGAACGAACATCCATGGATGCTACAGAAATCTGAAGTCCAGTTGCAGCTGCTTGCAATTTCTCAACTTGATCTATTTGTATTCTAAGCATCCTTTGATGTGCAATCAAATGAAGAAATATGACACTGATATGGATATATGGCTTAATGCTAGTTTATATATGATCATTGCATAAATTGGCAACCAAATTGACTCATTTTTAGTGCAACCTTCCATTTCTCCCTTCACTCGCCACTTTCTTTTCCCTCTGTATAACTTCATTAGGTGGATTTCTTAGTGTTCCAAGAACTCCTTGTCACTGAAATCCACCATATGCTGCCTTTTCTTCTTCTAATTAGTTCATGTTCCTAATAATTGGAACAATTGTTCAAAAGGATTATGCTATGTAGCATTTGTGTTATTGTCAGTGGTGCAGTTTACTAATCTATAGGATCGAGAATTATAACAAAATACTCTTTTTCTTTTGTTTTTTCGAGAAAGAAGCTTGCTGCTTTCATTGATCCTGATCTACCTAACACCAAGTTACCCAAGTCCATTATAATTTTATCCATCACCTATCTATGACCTGTTCGTAACTCCCGAAACTTCTTCATAGTGGCTCCGTTCCATGCCCCATTTCAGAGGGAACCACAAAGTCTCTATTTCATTATATATTCCATCTATATCCCAATTCCATTCATTTAATATCCCTTTGGTGACATATAGTCTATCCATTTCTATATTTGGAAAGTTAAACAATCTTCATATAATAATCAGGAAATTGCAACCGAAAAGAAAAAGGGGGGTTTGTGATGATTTTGAAATCTTTTCTACTGGGTAAACTATTATACTTATGCATTGCTTTTGCTCGACTTCCATTTATAGATTCAAAAGAGGAATGAGTTTGATTCTCTTCTTCCTCGAATCCCTGCTTTGTTGACATATATGCGAAGCAGCATTGTCGGAATGAAAACTCAGAATGTACAAAGACCAGTTTTTGTGACACAAGGAGTGTTCCCTGATTTCACATGACAAATATATGGAATTCTTTCAGAAAGCTTTTATGATTATACTCTGCCAATTATTTTTCTCTGACTGGTTGGATGTTAGGAAGATGTCTGTTGTAAAGAAAAAGATCTGGTGCTGTTTTATGGACCGGCCAATTCTATGAGTGTTTGCTGATATGAATTAGACCGAAAGATGAATCCGATTCTGTATGCTTCACTTCTCAGCTGCGATTTGTCATTTTACATGTTACTTTGTGTGCAGAATTACTCTTCCATCATAACTGTGCATCCTGAGGTTATCGACGGGAGGCCGGGGACGCTTGTTATCGAGTCGTTCGTAGTCGATGTGCCAGATGGCAACACCAAGGACGAGACATGCTACTTCGTGGAGGCCTTGATTAAATGCAACCTCAAATCTTTAGCTGATGTGTCGGAGCGATTAGCAGTGCAGAACACACAACCGATTAGTAATACGGATTTTGACGAGGCCAGTGCTGCGATGAGGGCTGCAACAAGATGAGCTACCGAGAGTTTTGAGAATCTTGGCGAGCCAATTAGACCGGTTCCTGTCTCTCATCTCCACTTCTCTTCTTCTGCCTTTTTCTGTCCTTCCTTTAAGCTTCTTCTACAATTAGGGAACTGAGTGGTTCGATATAGCCTTCTTTTTCCCAGATGTAAAATTTCACAACCTAGGCTTAATTGACATGGATTATTAGCCCATGGTGTATGCACATAAATTACTAGTTTAAGTCCTATGTTTGCATGATGCTGCAGCCGGAAAATTCCACATTTGGATGCAAAACTGCTGAGCATGTGTTGGCACTCTGTGATCGAGCTTCTTTAGGTATCGTTGGAATCACCTGCAACCCGAACGAGAGACCTCATGCAAGGGGGGCCTCGAGTTGCATTAGAAACTAGCAATCCTAATTCTCGAGATCTGCGATGCTTCTTCACCTTTTCTTCATGATTGAATGAATGGATAGGTGGAATCTCACGTTGCTTCTTCATCAAGGCTGGTGGCTGAGACGTCAAATGCCAGAAGAAGTGGCCACGGTTTGGTCCTCCTCTGCCTCCGCCGGTATTAGAGGTAAAATAAATAGTAGGACGATGCTGCTTACATACTCGATGACTTGGCCGCTGAGAAGCCAACATTGGCTATTGGTTATATCTTAATGAACATAGCCGGTTTTTCTCTACCGAGGCTCTCTCCTGCCATTGTAGATTAGTTGGAGTAGTGAAACATCTGCCTGTTTTGGTGGAGTGAACCTAACTAATGCCTTGGGATAATTATCTTTGATCCATGTAATCTGTGGTTTACACAGTACTCAAAAACGAAAAGCCAAGTGGGGGATTTACACACTACTAAAAAACCGAGAAACAAAAAAAAAACTAGGAATAATTGCAGAAAGAGTGGAATCTCCAACCGTGATTTCAAATCCAATGATCATCAAGAATAAATACGAGTTCTTATTTCTCGAAAAGCTCCCATGTTTTGTACAGGTTTTTCATAATAATGATAATATTAAAATGAAAAAAAGTCTTCTGCAGATCCCATCCCTACTCAAAAAACACATCTGCTTTCTTCCTTTTTCATGTCAATGTGGACTCTCTGATCGACCGACGTTTGACAAATCACACCCCGCCAACAAGGATTTTGGTTCCTTCAGTTTCCCTGCAAATTTTGATGTGAAATTGAAAAGAATAACTTCACATCTTCCTTGAACACTCAATATATATGCCAAGAATAATCATAACTAGTCTAAAAATTGGCCTACGTTTGCATTACTGTACATTAGTTTACAAGGAAGAAAGACCGAAAAAATATGTCAAGACAACGCCGTTCAGGTCAAAGCAAGCTCCTCTTGCTGTTCAGGGAGTTGGACTTCTTGGTAAGGATTGAGGATTCGTTTGATGTCGTCCGCACTGAGAGTCTCGTACTCGAGAAGTGCATTAGCCAGTGCATGCAGCGCATTTTCATGCTGCAAAGAAAGAGTTAAATTTAGGTGAGAGAGAGAGAGAGAGAGCCTAATGTTGTCAGGAGATCACAAATAAAACAAAAAAGGAACAAAGACACTAGAGGCATGTTACTCCTAGACTATTTACTATAAACTTGTGTTTCTTTCTTTGCTGTTCAAACATTTAGATTTCTTAGATTTGCTTGTAGAATATCATAATTATTAAAAAGTCAGAGATCTTCACCGAGTATTGAAGAAAGTGGAGCAATTTTGACAGTGCATACTAATATACTAGCTGTGATAAATTTTCCCTGTTTGACTTTACTTTCGGAGTAAATTTATGAGATGCTATAAATACCTATCCGAAAATTCAGCTTCAAGGCATGCAATGAAGATAATCAACCACATGTGTAACCTTTGGTTTGTCAAAGAAACTTCTTTAACAGGAATTGATCAACATGAGCTACAAACTAAGACTTTTTCTGTCCAGTTGGTTTGCATCGACCATGAAGATTAATATTAAGCACCATGTTAAAAGACATTCGATGCAAATTATAGATCAAGAGGCAAACCTTCTTTAGTAACTGTTTAACTCGATCATAAGCTTCTCGCAAGAGTTTGACCACCTGAATTTTCAAGAAAAAATCATGAGAAACATTAAAGTGTTCAACCACAAGAAATGTGAAAAAACTTCATTATAGAAAACATACTTCTGCATCTATCCGCGACTGCATCTCAGAACCTGGCCGTTCTTTAACATAAACTGGGCCAATTGCATCACTCATTCCACAGGTTGAGACCTGCACGATAGCAGATAGTAAGAAAATGATATCCAAAAATTTAGTACTGGTGTGTTAAAAGATAGAGACACGGTACCATATAGTGAGCAAGCTCTGTGGCAGTGTGTAGATCATTACTAGCACCAGTTGTGACACTGTCTTCACCAAAGATGAGCTCTTCAGCTACCCTCCCTCCCATGCAGACATCAAGGCGAGCTAATAGCTGCTTCTTGCTAACAGATGTTTCATCTTGAGAAGGAAGTTGAGTTACCATCCCTAGTGCAGAACCTCGGGGCATAATGGTCGCTTTATGTATAGGATGAGCACCGTCAGTGTTGAGTGCAACAATGGCGTGACCACTCTCATGGTAAGCAGTAAGCTGAAAGAAGAAAGTATGCTGTCAGTACCTTTTGCATTGACAAAAGAAAGATTTTATCTAGAATGACAAAGGGTTAATTCAAAATAATAGTAACAGTAATATTAATGACATGGAAACCTTCTTTGAATCTTCAGATATATACATAGTTTTCCTTTCTGTACCCATAATTATCCTATCCTTTGCAAATTCCAATTGTGCAGCAGCTATGTTCTCGATGCCTTCTACTGCAGCCTTAATGGCCGCAATATTTACCAAGTTTGCAAGATCTACAAGTAATACAGAATAAATTTAGTTGATTCCATTACTAAGAAATAATAATTTCCCTGATGTTGAACAACTGGAAATGAAGTACCTTCTCATTTGAGTTTTTGATAATTATTTGCATTAGAGGTTAGACTCGATACAGTAAGAAACCAAAACAACCAACCTGCACCATTAAAGCCAGGAGTACCACGAGCAATTGCTTTTATGTCTACATCATCAGCTAATGGCTTGTCCTGCAAGTAAAGCTCCAGAATCTCCTGCCGACCCCGCACATCAGGACTCGGAACAACAATCTAGAAAGTGGATTTTGTTAGAATCTTTTGAGCACCAAGCCTAGAAATCAATCCAGCAACATTGTATCATAAATAAGATTATGCAAGCATAAAAAGATCTTAGTGCATAGACAGTATAGTTCCTTTCCACCTTTAATGATAAATAAACACAATTCCTGAACATATATTGCTCTAGAAGTAACAACATGAGCAGCGAGCATTATGATTCTCAGCTAATATTAGAAAAAAAATTCTATGCTAGGGAATTTCAAAGGTACTGCTTTCTATATCTGTCAGGATAACTTCAACAAGATACACAATATGATCCATAATTTTCAAAAAGAAATATAGAGTATTTGGGATACATAACCATCTGATTATTAGCTTAACACAATTCTATCACCCCATGATCAGTTTAGACCCATGCAGGGTCATAGCTAGGTTCGCATGTCAAATATTCCAATATGATTTTCACATCCAAAACCTTGCTAATTTTCGTAATATGAGATCCATAGCTACTGAACTTCCTTCATATCTTACGAACTTATCCAAAAACACTACACGATATTTCACTACTAGCTTTCAGCTTGATCACACCCAAAAAGAAAAAAAAAATGAAAATGGCTTATATCCTTTGGGGCATGACCCAAAGACATGCTCTGATGCAAGTTGCATTTTTTCAGTTTCATGAAAGAAACAAAACATATATGATTCTCTTGTACAAAAGCTGGCTCCATCCAGTAGCTTTTTCTTCTCCTAGAAGCATTATTTATGTTACTAAAGATGAAACAATAAATAGTTAATCTTTTGTAACATAATTACACTAACAAAGTCAAAAGACAACATTCAAGATTTATCACCAAAAAAAGGAAAAAGAGAGACCCAGGCTGTAGTGCAAATGCCCTTCAATTGAAACACCACAAGAAAAAGTCCCATAATCATGATCTGATACAACCATAATGACTTGTAGGCTTTTCAGTAGCATGATCTTGAAGCAACAGGCTAACCTTCTTGATTGTTTAAGCCAATTTGCATGACAACATAGCCAACACTCAGAATATATTACAATGACAAGCAGAAAAATCAATTTGAAAACTTGGTATTCGAGTTGCAAATCTAATGTTCACTCAATTTGAAAAGTTGGTATTCAAGTTGCACATCTAATGTTCACTCAATATTTCTTATATTTTCAGTCACAACTAGCATAAGGTAACAAGCCAGAAAGGGAAGAATATAAAAGTTAAGTACTTGAATTGAACCATTTTTATTTTATTATTATTCGCTTTTTTTGTAGAAACAAATGGGACTATAGCACCATGAGTATACCATGTACAGAAAACTGATAGAACTTACATGCCTATCGAATCTGCCAGGTCTTGTCAATGCTGGATCCAGTATATCTGGCAAGTTTGTAGCAGCCATCAATATTATTCCCTGAAAAGGAATGTAGCAGAGATTGAGAAGCATAGTTTTGGCACTTGAAAACACAATACCATTTCGCATTATGATGTACCTCATTTTGCTCAAAGCCATCCATTTCCACAAGCAGTTGATGCAACGTTTTCTTAGTGTGTCCCTCCCACTGCTTTCTAGTGGAACCCACAGCATCTATTTCATCAATGAAAATGATGCAAGGTGCCTATGACAATGAAAATTGACAAGCTTTAGTCCTATTAGCTTGAGGGTAGCCAAGCATTTCAGACTGACAAAAGGCAGAGAATTAAATTATGAAAAGAATGGAGTTGCTAGTAAAGAATGACAATGCGGAAGATTGGTAATCATCTCTTTTTTTTTACCCCTTCTTATGTGCACATGCATGCATCTACATGTATGGAAGTTCCCATAATGGTCCTAAGTCTCAGTTTTAGTTTTAGTTTCAACTAATGGCTGAACTAAAGACAATGCGATGATTTTCAAGTTCTGAATTAGGCTCATTTTTGTTCTTCTTGCATAAAAAATATAAAAGAGATCATAAAATTTTAAACAATTAAGTGGAAATGTAGAAAATGGCTATCAAGAATAAATTCTCAGAACTTAAAAGTCAGAGAAAACGCAGAGAAAAATGAGGATCAGCCATCTACGCACTGCAGTGTAGATAAATATATTGTCCTCGACCAATTTATTGAAATTTTCAATTAAAAATGGAGATTGACCATCTACACACTGCAGTGTAGATAAAATTTATATTGACCTCAACCAATTTTTTGAATTTTAAATATATTGACATTGTTTACAATTGAAAAAATGTCGAAGTTCTTTACAATCAAAGTTTTTTGGACTTTAATTGTGCACTTGTATCATAGCACAAGCCTAAGGAAAAAACTGAAATTGCATTCGGAAGGAAAAAAATTGTGTGCATTTCAAGTATCTTCTGGAATTTTCAAACAACAGCAAAAGCAAAGGATTTTTGTAATTTTTTAAAATAAAACAGATTGGAGGACAAAATGATTTTTCTTTTAAGCAGCAGTGAGTAGCATCAAGTTTTGAAGGAACCACATGAAGGGAGCCATTTAGACAGTTCTATATCAATTTACATTTTTTGTACATTCAACCAGTTATAGTATGAACTTAAGAAGCAAGGATTAAAAACTTGGTCTGTTATCAATTCTGGTTGGTGGCTGGACTGGTACTGATATCATATGAAGTGTCAATACTGGTCTGTACCAATCAATAGTAGTCACACAGCTACAAATAGATGTGAAAGTGAAGGAGTTAAGTATGAGGCAAAGGAGAAGCATAGTCATGACAACAAAAGGAGGAGGTGAAGTGGAGAAGGTGAAGGAGTTAAGTATGAGGCAAAGGAGAAGCATAGTAACGACAACATAAGGAGGAGGTGAAGTGGAGAAGGTAAGTATGAGGAGGCAGAAGAGATTCAGGGCAGCTAAAGAAGACGAAGAAGAAGAGAAGAGAAAGAAAAAAAATACAAGAATGAGAAGTACAATTAGCCATACTGTCACGGACAAATCTGTACACAGAGTGTTCGATATAATATTTGTATATGTTTGTATCCTTCGATTTTGTTTATGCTTGGCACAATATGTAGAGGACTAACAATAGGCTTGATGCCCTATTTTGGTTGGCTTTTGTGACCGTTTTAGTCTTGCAAATGTAGGTTGTGTGAAGTAGTCGCGTAAAGGCAAAACTGGCTAAGAACAAGATATCCAAGCAGTCATTATAGGAGTTTTCTAGTTCAACAAAGTGGTACAGAGTATCAGCTAGTACAGCATCCTAGAGCTAACCAAGTAGCACATGGTTGAATGAGCCTTTGAGGTATTATCTAGGACCGATTCGCTGTTTTGTTCCACAAAAGTGTCATGTGAGCACTTGTGAGGACTTTTGGTTGTGATGGACCACCTTGGACTCTTTCTCATGTAATCATTCAGAGCTTAAAAAATCTATCTTTGTAATTTGTATTGACTATCAAGTGTCTGCTAAAATATCTGCTTATGAGATCCCGAGTTAAATGCTTTCTCTAATCCATCTTCTGTTTTGTAGGTCCTTATGGGACCATAAGAGGTTTCGGAGAGACTGACCCTATGTGGACGGACATGCAAGGGAGATACACAACTTAGGCAAAACCAGATAAGTCTGTGACAGTATCGAGTTGTAAATGATCTAGTTTAGCCAGACATCAATCAACTTACTACTTGATAAGCTTAGTGTAACAAGCTTATAGGGTGGTAAGCATGGTTCCAGACCGAATTGGATAATAAACAATCCATATACTGGTCAGCTGTCAAACCCAGTAAAAACTAATAACAGGTAGAGGAGCACTTATGGTAGTAGGGAGGAGGTGGTGATTCATCAATTTCAGTGGGGAGGAGAAGTGGAGAAGTGAAAGAAAAGGAAGTGAAAAAAAGAAAGAATGAGTACAACAGCAATTGTCATTAGCAACGATTTCAATAGGCACTCGGGCGAGGCGAGGCGAGGGCCGAGCGCCTCGCTTCAAACAGGCGCCGCCTAGGCGCTCGCCCGAGCCCAGGCGTCGGGCGCTTCGGGCGAGCGCCCAGGTTAAACCAGGCGACCGAACCAGTGTTTTACGTTTGGTTCGGTCTTCGGTGCTTCAGTTGGTTCGATTGAACCAACTAAAGCACCAATATCAGCCTCCCAAGATCTCTCTCGCGACTTCCCTAACCCTAACCCTACTCGTCGCTATCGCTGCCACTGTCGCCGCTCCTACTGTCGTCGCTCGCCGCTCCCGCTGCTCGCAGCTACTACTACTACTGCAGCTGCTCGCTGCTATTGCTGCCACTATCGTTGCTCGCCGCTATCGCTGCCACTGTCACTACTCGTCGCTCCTGCTCCTGCTGCTCGCTGCTACCGCTGTCGCTGCCACTGTCGCCGCTCGCCTCTCCCGCTCCCGCTCCCACTGCTCGCTACTACCTCTTCTCACATCGACTCGATAGTATACTGTTAATAGTATATTAACAGTATACCGTTAACTGTATACTAGTAACAATATTTTTTATTTATTAGATTAATAATATATTATTTTGATTTTAATACTACTAATTTTTATTTATTTGAAATTATTGTCATTGTTTTGAATTTTGAGATTTTTTTTGTTAATGTGATATTATGATTTTGTAAGATTTTTTAATTTAATAAAATATTTTATTTAAATAATTATATTTATTAATTATATTATATATTTTTATATTTTAACGCCTCGCTTCGCTCGAGCGAGCGCCTCAAGTATTTTTGGACCTTAGCGCCTTTTGGCGTCGAACGCTTTTTAAATCATTGGTCATCAGGCAATAAGAAGGTAGACGTGGAGCAATTGTGTCAATGGGAAAAAGATGACAATTCAGCAATTTGATACACTTGGGTGATAGCCAGCTTACCGCTTGCTAAGCCCAATGCAATAAGCTTACCGGGTGTTAATCTCGTCTCTCAACCAAACCCTGTGAAATTATTTGGTCGCTACTGGCCAGCCATTGGACTTATAAAAACCAGACTGTACCAACTGGTATGATCAGTTTCTAAAATCTTGCTTAGAAAAAAATATTAACCAAGGATTATTTGATATCAAGTCAATGGTGTTTATCAAACTTTATTTCTGCCTACATCTGGCCAAAACCAATTCAAATAATCAATGTCATCAAAAAGTAATACCATACTTTTCATGCTACACCTTACCATTCCATGAAAAGATTTAATTTAAACATCCCATATGTCATTGGCAAATTGTTTGGATCAATTACCCTTGGAAATTTTATATGATTTTTATGTTTACAATTTTCACTTTTTTTTATTTGAACAGAAATGGTAACAGGAATGTTGAATCACATAATTTCCAAGACAGCTTTTATAAACTTCTTTTTCTGGAAGTGGCCACTCTATGCCTAATGCAAGTGGTCAAGATACTGCATAGCACAAGTTATATGGGTGCACATTCATATTAAAATAGATAGAATGTATAGACAAACAGAGGAGAAAATATAGACCAGCTCGTTCTATGGACAAAAGATAAATAACAAACATATGCCATGGACAAATAAAAAAGATATGCAATGACATTCATATGAAAACATGAAAGTGATAAGTTAAAAGAAACATGTAAAGATGCATAAACCAAATGCATACTTGTATCAACCTTGTTAACTAGTAGAAATAAGGAAAAAATATAGACCAGCACGCAATCACATATTCATACCTATGTGTAATGCATAAGCACCCCATGAAGCTGTACACACTGCATATGCAATTGCATATGAGATGCCACATACACCACTTTTCAAAATAATAGCTTTTGGTAATTAATAAGTGATGGTTTCAGATAATAAAAATAACCGATATAAGTGTTAGCATCTAGAAGTTAATTGTCACATTAACTTCTTTTAAGTAGAAAAGAAAGAACTAATCAACATAAGAGATAACCTTATTATGACAATCAAACGCCAAAGGTAAGATGTTATCATGTTTGAAATAACAAAATCATAACTAATAAGTAGATAAATCAATTAAAATCTAGAGGTAATCCGAAGTCTACCTTCTTTTTAGCTGCCTGAAATAATGACCGCACACGCCGAGCTCCAACTCCTACAAACCTGGCATGAAAGGTAAGTCACAAGAAGTTCCTTAATTTGATATTCTAGAATAAAGACATCTTGTAAACCCTGTTGAAAGGTAATCAATGGGAATAATGAAATTCTCAATTACTTCAAAGGACATGGAATGCTGGTTTTAAGTTGTACCTGAAAGCTATCTAAAACAGGTAATGTTGTACCAATAACAACAATTTATTTCTACCACTAAAAAGATGAAAGCAATATACAAGTTAGTGACAACTTTTGCCTTGTCCCACTGGACAAAGTCAGATAGTGCATGTATACTAAAGCGAGGACCATTTTGTGATAATATTAGACTTCAGGAAAAAGCAGACAAGGTTCAAAATGGCATCAAAATAGGTTACCCACGATAACAATTGGGAATGGAAATTATCGAGATAAACCAGACCCTTGGCAAGGAAGTTATATGAATGAAATCCATCTTTTCCAACATGTTTAATTTGCTCAGGAAAACAAAATTACATTTAGTTAAACCAAAAGTATAGCATGTAATTGGAGATCATTGATGCATGTAGGTTCTCTTACATTTCCTCAAATTCTGAACCTGCTTTGTAGAAGAAAGGCACACCAGCTTCACCTGCAATAGCCTGTGGCAAACAAGATTTGGTCATTGTGATAGAATAATACAGCGCATAACAAACAGTAAATTTTATTTGATTTATAAAGGGAACTTGCACCTATAAGGTCTGTATATCAAATTATGAACTGACTACCAAGAATGACAACTTATAATGCATACCAGAGGGTAACCGGATGTTAGAATTCACCAATATGGCAATGCCAGTAAGTTTTGAATGTCAGATATACATATCAAGCAGTGCCATTCATAATAATATTGGCGGAGCAGCTGAGCACACACTGATAAACTTGGCACTGTAATGTTTGTGGCTGGTGTGTCTCAGCAGGTGCTCAGTTATGAACAATGTAATTCTGACCTTGCCCACTAAGTCGTCATGCACCCACGAGATATGACATGATAATCCTTTATTACACTTAAAAAAAGAAACAGCAATTTTCAACCTCTCTTCTCTGCATATGCAGAGAATACAAAGGAAAATGACACTTCAATTTCCTTGATCGTGTAATTTTGTCATATGCAAATTCTCTTCTATGTTGAAGAAGGGATTTGTCACCTGAGTTAACTTACTCCAAATAACAGATCATCAGCAAACACACTCACCAATACAACAAGCTACCTAGGCCAAGTTGGTTGCACCACCAGTCAACCAAGTTAATCTACAGCATAAATATCTGTAAATAAGTGGAACTATTGAGCTAAAAGTCCGTCACTTAATATATCTCTGGCTTGAGTGTTATTGTCAACCGACACTAAAATAAGCTGCCAATGGAACCTATTGAGTCATCTACATCACAATGCCATGCATTCATATGTACAAACACATAACAACAGTTTATCTATGGATACACAGATAACTTCTTTTGAATGTGGAGAAGGCATATTCTCACCTTTGCGAGCAAAGTCTTTCCAGTACCAGGTGCGCCAGTCAAAAGAATTCCCTATGAGAGAACATATTCCAAGTTCATATATCAAAAGAAACAAATATTGGAAGTGTTTAAAAATCTGGATTCCGAATTAAATAAGTAAAAGGTGCACATCATCATCACAGTCTGGCATAATAACAGAGGCATATCATGGATCAAAACTCCAAAGACAAGATTAAACATTACAAACAAGATTCAAATCTTAGACCTATCAGATCCCTCAAATGGTCTTTAGATTTAAGCTACACAATGATACTGTACAAACAGTTGCAGCACATGGGCAAGATGCCAAAAGATAAAACTCTACCTATATATTTTGGAAAACATATGTAAAACATGCAGATGAACTACACAAGTATAACAATTTTGCACGAACCTTCGGCAATTTCCCACCAAGCCGAGTGAATTTTGCTGGGTTCTTAAGATACTCAACCACTTCCTCAAGCTCTTGCTTTGCATCATCACAACCTTTTACATCCTTAAAGGTTTTAACATTCTGCACAAGTATTACAAGAATTTGTAGAACAATATGAGATCCTTCTGATCCCCTCTATGCTTATGTTAGAAACTGAAATATAAGCAAGCAAGATAGATTTGACAAAACATCAGTTTCATGATAACGTAATTAAGAGATTAGCAATTACAAATAAAAATTTTGAAAATATTACAATACAAAATTTGATCACAATAATGAGGACAGCAAGAACTGAGTTAAACATGCTTAGCACAATGGCCTTCTAAAAGAAAAGCTATATTCAATAAATGTAATCCCAGTTTGCATAAAATATTCACTGTACAAAAATATCTTCAACCATAAATTCATATATTTTACAACATTCTTCCAAGTTGAACTTCCCTCAAACATGTCAAATCTAAAATCAACAGAGAGATACATACACTTCAAGAGTACTATCATCTATATATATATATATATATATATATATATATATATATATATCACTTCAACTCAAAATTATTACCACAATAAGTGAAATAAAACTCCACTAAAGGATAAAGGGTCTTCTAAAACACAAAAATGGAAATCAAAAGTCTAAACCCCGGTAGAGTGATTGAAGTGATTTGCTCTGTAGTCTGTACAAGTTCTAAAGGCACAAAAAGTCAGGCTGCATCACCATTAAGACAAGTCAAAATCTTTTTGATGTAGCCTTTTGCTAATTGTCAATGTTACTCAAAGCAAGGATATGCAACTTATTTGCAAACATTTAACTCTGTTAATGAGATTCCAGAATAGCAATAATCATTTTATATAGCATAGGTAAACTGCCATATTCTTGTCAAGCAATTCATCACAATACATTAGGATCCATGTGCACATATCAATCAAAAAGAAAAAACTGAAAAAAATTGTCTTGTGTTTTCTTCAAGAATATTGGACCAAAATCAACATGGCATATGAATTATTTCAGATATTTGAAAATTTTCAATACAAGTCATACCTCCATTGCAAGCACATAAAAGCACAAGAGGATCATATTACCTTCTCTGGCATGATTTCTTTGTTCAACTCTTTTGGGGCATATGTGGCACTTGAACCAACACCAGATGTCCCAATACCACCTAAGCTGCCAACATACTTTTGCAGTGCAGCTGCACCCAACACCCTTGCAATCAAAATAACATGCAAATCAAATCAGCAATTTTAAGTGAATCTGCAAAAATTGGTGACAACACTTACAGAAATAAGAGCAAAAAAATCATGATCTCTTAAGCATTAAGAAAGTTTGCAATGGGACAAAGAATCAAATAAGAACGTTATGACACTGGAGAACCTAGCTGGCAAAGTAGCTTATAGTTGATTCTATCATTTGTATTCCATAATTTTTATCATGTGCCTTATAGACCACGTGTATCCATATTTCTTTGCACAAATCGAATATAATTTTTCTACATTGTCATCCATTTGTTTCAGGAGTTCTCCTATTCTTATTGTGAAATCAAGAAGCAATACTCCAAAATAATGAAGTGAAAAGAAGTAAACCATGAATCCAGAAGGAAAATAAAAGATTGCCTTAAATCGATCACTAGGACAGCAAACAGCAGAGACATTTTCAATGGACTAACATGTAGAATCAGGACCTTTCTGGAGAAAATTCAATCAGGTGTGCAGATGAACCATGACAATTTCTTGAGCACATAAATTTGCCATCAACATAGATCAATTGCAAAATAATTGTTGCCACACCAAAGAGTTGGGACTTTACAGTTTCTTCATGTGGCAGGTGTATAAATTTGCACCGGCTACAAACTGGAGAATCATTACTCCCCCAATTTGCACAAGAGAAAATTGATGATAAGATGGAGAAAGAACCTTTTTGAAGTGAAATCTCACCCTAATACTCAAATTTATTATTGAATATATGTCTCATGAGAAAACTCATGTCCTATCAAATAATACTACATGCAGCATACATAGATGTATAGAAGGTTGAGAGTTACATGTTACGATACTAGAGCCTTTTTTTTTCTTTCATGAAAATCCTATCCTATTCTCCATATTATCTTTGTTAGTAAGGATCTTCATTCATGCATGCTAAACTTCTTAGTCCCAAATCGCTTCTCTCTCTCTCTCTCTCTCTATCAAACAACAACAAGCTAAATCCAAGAAATTGAGATAAACTGCTTCTAAGATATTAACTCATCTTGTGCTCTTCAAGGCATCTGGAATCTGGATGGTAAAGATGCCTCAGCTTCCAAGTGAATTGACCTAGCTCCAGAGCATAATCCATAGAGATGTTTATACTAGGTATGACAAAGGTTAATGTTGGTGGTCAAGCACCTCAGCCAACCCTTATTTCCCAAGCTAGAATTGGACATGCAAAGGATTTAACCACCTTGTTTCTCAACAACAAGATTTATTTTTTGCATTCTTTTTGTCCAAAACAGGAATCAATTAATAAGACCCTTGGGAAAACTATCTCAAACCAACCATATAGCAGCAATTTTCATCGACCCCCTTGTTTCAACAGAGAATTTGTATTACAGAATGGAAATGAATTTTTGCACTTGAGCCAAATCCCTTTCTATAATTTAGTTGATGTACTTTAAAAGCAATAAACGGCTAGCTATAATACGTTTTCCCAGTCCCAGTTCCAATCTTATGTTCTGACCATAATGTGTAAAGAATATCTGATTGGAGATTCTAGGTTTCTATGCAGCAAATGGCAATCTTTTTCTCTAAAGAAAAGGACATTAATAATCAATAATTTCTCATGCCCTTGAATGTATATCATATTATTAACCCAAATAACTTTGTCCTATTCTATATCATCACTAGCCTCTAAACTAAAATTAAAATCGCTCCTATGATAAGCTATGATGAACAACTTTGTATGGAAAAGTTTTGACAAGACTACTATTCGACAAATAGCTACTCGAGTAACACCATCCCACTTTATTATCTGTATATGTGCACATACGGACATATACATGTTTATGAATTTTATGACAAACCATGACAAGCACCATTTCATCTTCCTATCTAAATTATGCCAAGGTTTTAGCACCAAGGACTGCACTTTGGAGTTACCAACGAGGAAAATCAGACTATTGACACAAGCACCATTTTGGTCTTGCCATTTGGGTTATGCTAAGGCTATAAAACCAAGGACAACACATTGGAGTCCCGGGCAGATCCCATAATGAATAAATACGCAACTTAGTCATTCACCAAGATAACTTTCTTAACTGAACTTCAGTGGACATTGATATTTATTCCATTTCCATCCATGTATCTATAAAACCTATTTTGCTCCTCCTGCGTAAATTTTTTTTTTAAAAACTAAAAGAATTATAAAAAAAAACTGACTCCACCATACTTGTCTTCATTTTCTAATCAGCATCCTGAAACAAAGGATCATATTCTAAGAACATATTCATTACATTAGGTAATTAATATCACTCATGGGAATAACTCTAGTGCACCAAACATAAAAATGCCAGGACAACTGACAGTAAATAATGGAGGTGGATTGTATAAGTTAACACTTGGTTAGATAGATGACAAGCTATAGTGATTCTATGCGTGTTTCCATCAAGAACAAATAAATTTGAAGATAAATACAATGCATACCACATAAAACCGACAGCAATGGTAAATAAGATGGTTGAGAGGAGTTCTTGAGCAAATCGTGATGATCTATTTGATGCTTTAGGGTCAACCTGTGAAGCAAAACAAAAAACATTAGAGATTAAATCAACTGCAGAGAAGATTTAGCAAACTGCAGGATATGGGAAATAATGTGTCCTTGAATAGTAGAATTCATTTTCAAGATAGAAATGAATAAATTGAAAGGCCACAATCTTACCATAACTACATGCAGTGGTTGCTTCTCTGATATTCCAGGATTCAAGAATGGCTCATCCTCATTTCCAGATGCACGTTGCTTTAACTCTTGCAACTACTGACATAAAATTATTTTACGATCAGAGAGGTCTCAGATATAGCATACCAGAACAAAGACAACTCTAATGAAAAATAAAAGGTAAAATCCCATCAATGCACACTGTTTTCTGCATTTCTTTCTGTATTTCCTATGTTCACAGTTCCCCTGCAATTCATGTCTGCTGAAGCAGTAACCATTGACAGACAAATTCCTATTAACATAACATTTGGCACCATGAAATGGAGAGACAGCACTATAGAATGTTAATCATGAATATGTTACATAAGTGGCAAAATATTTGTATTAAAAATTAGAAAGCTCTAACATACAAGCAATGAGGTAAAGAAACAACCTAATTAACAAATGATGAAAGTTGTAAAAAAAGAGTTAAAACTGGTTTTTAAACATGTTATGATACTAAAAGAACTTATGGACCTTAATATAATATCAGCCAAGAAAATTTTCTAAATTAACTAATAGTAAGTCACCTATGAACCAGAATGATGCAAGTAGTAGATAGAATGATATAAGTGGATAAAGATTACACTTATGTTAGCTTATATAAAATTTTATAGGAAGGGGGAAATGCAATGGAAAATAAAAGGAAAGACAAGCAAAACAAAAACTGATGAAACAAAAGAATGCATTATTAATTACTGCATGATACTCTCACTGGATTAGTGACTATGCATACACATGATGCAAAAAAAATATAGACGAAAATGATGTCAAAAATACCAGTGTAGGAAGGCTGGAAGGTTTTCCTGAACCCTCATCTGGAAGATATTCTGCAAGAGCATTAGTTACAACAAGAGCTCGAAGATATTCTGCAACTCCTCTGCTATCTATTGCATGATTTCTTTGTTCAAACCGTCTGATGACTGCTTCAGGGCTGCCAGAAGATTTCAGATGTGATAAGATCAGATCAACAAAGAAGACAGTTATGCACTAATACATCACATAAGCATCTGATTCTGCCTGATGATCTAGAATAGTATGATTACCTATGCATGTCACTCTAATTCAATTTCAACTACATTAAGGAACCCCGAGACATAATAAAAAGCTCTTCTATATATAACCCTTCCTAGTAGGATTGGATGTGACTACAAAAAGGGGCATACAAGTGAAGCTGGATGATAAGATAACGCTTACATATCTAACATACAATTATGCTCACTGTTACACGTAGAAGAACATGTAGACAAATGCAACTTTATGTAATGATCCATTGACAACATCAATTCAGGTCCAATGATCTTGTTAACAAGAAAAACGATTCACATGGCAAATAGATGAAGAAGAGAAGAAAATTGCCGCAGCTGAACCTGTGCTTATTGAGCTCGGCAAGAAGGGCACTCTCCTTGCCAGCATCCTTGGGGTTTGCATCGGCATCGGCAATCAGCCGCTCCAGCCTCTGCTCCTTTCTCCAGAAGGGCCACCAGCTCAGCCACTCCGACATCAACAACGCGTTCAAACTCTTCCTAGCCGAAGCCAGGACTCCCATCAAGTACAACATGAGAGGCAACCTGCTCTCTGTCCCCGTCTTCTCCACCGACTCCTCCACAAAAGCAGCACCATTTCCGGCATCACCTACAACGGCAGCAGCGTCGAGCTCCCCTCTCAAGCTCTCTCCAGCGGAATCTTGTGAAAGCTGAGAGTTTAGGAGGCCTTGGGCATCCAAGGAGGAATCTTTATCGGGAGATGAGGGTTCAAGAAACGAATCCGTGTTCTCGGAAGGCAATGCGCGGGGAGCGGGGGCGAGGTTGAGACGGCGGTGGGAACGGGATTTGTGGAGGTGAGAGGGGATCAAGAAGCCGGCGGGGCGACGGAGAGCGGTAGGGCAGAGGCGCTCAGGGCGGCGCGAGGGGGGAGGCGAAGGCAAGGGCCGGAAGAGGAGAAAGGCTTGGAGGGCCATCATGGCGGCGCTGCGCGTCGATTGCAGCGGCGAATGAAGCCACTGCGTCTCTCTCTCTCTCTCTCTCTCTCTCTTTCTCTCGTGCGGGGAAGAGGGGTTAATTTAGGGATTTTAGTTCACCGAGAGCCACACGATTTGGGGTTGACAAGGAGGGGAAGGGGAAGGAGAGGAGCCGAAACCTTATCGCGCGAGCAGAGATTAGGGAGCAAGTAATGCACCCAAAGCGTGGAACCGATGCTTCTATTGGTGCTTACGCATGCTAAAATATCGGAACCTTACGATGCATCGATGAGAGACCCAATTTTTCCCTTATTCCAAACTTGCGTATTATTTTTTGTGATTTATACCCAAATAATTCATCTTATTTATCCATGTTTGATTTGTTTCACGAAATTTCGCTATGTCTCGTATTTATCAGTCACAATTAGGCCGATTAGAAGAACGATCGTTCACCTAAGCGAGATTTCCATTTTTTTCAGAGTAAAAAAACCAAGAAAATCTAATTATTCTGGTTGAGCATTCGCTTAATTCTTTTTAGACGTAAGTAAGTACATCTAATTATTTTTATATTCATGAACCAAATCTCTCAAATCAATTAAAAATTCACTTATTTTGGAACGATTGTTTTCATCGTTTATCAATTAAAAATTCTTACTAAGCTTATCTCAAGTAGTGTTAGAAAGCAGGACTAATTGCATATTATTTTTTGTAATTAGTTATCTTCGGTATCATAATTTTTATATTTTAAAAAATTATATTAAGAATTTTATAATTATTAAAATAAAATATTTAATCTTATTTTTTTTCATATTATCGATTTTATTGATGAAAATATCATATGATTTATTATCGATCTTCTATCGCATTTTACTTTATTATTGAGCATATATGATAATTAATATAAAATTTTTAATATAATTTAAAAAAAAGTATATAAAGAAAAGATAATTAATTATAAAAAAAATATATAATAAAGCCTTAGATATTATTACTACCGTTCATGGTATGAGGTGCCTGTTCTTATCGTTGGAGGACCGTGATAGTGCGGTCGTCAAATCGTAGGTCAATTTCCGCGTCGATCTTTATTCCGTGTCCGTGAATTTTGCATTGTCTTCCGCCGCCCGTCAGCTCATCGCTCTTCGAGATTCCTGTAGATTGGAATTATTACCGCTATGCAATAAGAATTCTGGACTTCAAATCATGAATCTTTCTAAAATTTTGCTTTCTTAGGATCGAAATCTATCCCGTATTTTCGTGCTTGCTTCGAAGAATCAAACCGCGGTCGGTGCAGATGGTCCTGTGTGGCAAAAGGCATCTCCTGAGACCCAACTATTTTAATGCGCAGAAGATTAAATATGCCAGTGGAGGCAGGCCCTACAGCACTCTGCGTCATTTCGAGGCCGAGGCGGGGTTGTGAGAGCGCTGTGAGTCTCCGCCACCGATACGCACTCTCCGACATTTGTGACCGGAGTCAAGAGGACGGTGGTCGTCTACTCCTCGTGCTTTGGCGTCTTCTCCTATCTGTAATCCTTCTGCTTCCCATTTCTTTATAGACCCCCTCTTTGGAGCTTTCTTCTCGGATCCAAAACGCTTCTGCCTCGTGTAAGATAGAACAACAAGAAGGGAAAGATCTCTCTTTGGAGGAAATCCGCACGTTCCGTTAGACGGTTTCGGTAGATCTTCGTCTCTGCACAGCGTTCAATCTTGGATCCTGGGAGTTGCTTCTTCTTCTTGTGGTAATTTCTTTTGCACTTCTTAAGAATCTATCTTGGAAGCCTTCTTTTGGCCTCAAGTGTTCCGGTGCGGATGAAACACAAGGAAACGGATAAAACCCATCTCTTTTTTCTTCCTTTGAGAAATCTCCCATTAAAAATCTCGCCTTGGAGCTTTCTCGTTGGATTTCTATCAAACCCTCCTTTCAAGATCTTGGACAGAGCGCTCACTCTACTGTTTTCTCGTGTGGCTAACAGAAAATGGTGCGATGGCGGCTGGCGGCGACGGCACTGTTAGCTATTTTCCTCACGGTGCTGAAAGGCGGCGCCTTTGTCGTGGCGGAAGAGGAGCAGACGTGCTCCGGGATAGTGCCTATGAAGAACCGGGGGGAGGTGGTGTCGATCACTGACTTCGGAGGGGTCGGGGACGGGCAGACGCTCAACACGGCGGCCTTCAAGAGCGCCGTCTTCCACATTGAGCAACGGAAAGTGCCGGAGGGATCCCTTCTCTACATCCCTGCTGGAGTCTGGCTCACCGAAGCCTTCAACCTGACCAGCCACATGACGCTCTTCCTCGCTGAGGGCGCCGTCATCAAGGCCACCCAGGTTCTACTCCCATTTCCTCCTCGAGAATATGTCCCTTTTTTCGAGGAGAAGAATAAAAACCGCCTATTTACCTATTCTTTATCAGAAAAGGATAGATTTGTTATTGGTTGAAGCATAATAGGATAAAAAATGTTCCTTTGATTTGTGAAATTTGCTGCATGAATATGTTGGATCGAATTTGTATATCGGTCAGCTGAACTCAGATGTTTAACCTTGCTTGCTGGACGTTAGTCGTAGAGCTTGGCTGGTGATGCTTCATCTTTTCTCATTTTAGTTATTGGTTGTGGCAGGACACAGTGAATTGGCCACTGATTCATCCTTTACCATCTTATGGAAGAGGACGAGAGTTACCAGGTGGCAGGTATATGAGTTTGATTCATGGCAATGGACTTCAGGATGTTACCATAACAGGTGTGTTTTTGGATTCAATGCTTTTAATGTATGTTACAATTGTCACTATCGGAAGAACATGTATCTGCCATATGTTGGTCTAAATCTGTAGTTGCACTATGTAGAAAATAAAGTAACTTTGGAGTCAAAGAGTACAATTTTCTTAGCTTGACTATTCCAAAGGCAGCAGCATAAGATCTAACAAACTGCTGTGTGCAAAAGTGGCTTCTTTAGGCTGAACAAGCTACTGAAATTGTACAACAAGTTTTTTCTGATTATAGCTCAATAAGCTACTGAAATGTGGTGTAATGACCAAGTTTAGGTTGAAATAGCTCTCGCCATCGGCAAAGAAAATTCAAAGCTCCAATATGCCTGAGTGATGCAGGAAAAAGAGGGTTCGCAAATTGTTTGATGCAAAATTGTTCCGAGTTAGAGAAGTTCATTAGTCTGTGAATTAACAGGAACTGATTGTTCTTATTTCATTTTTTTGCCCCCTTGACTGCAACATTATACAAGGGAAATCTGCCTCCTGCCTTCTTTTATTTGTTACTTTTCTCAGAATGCACTTGTTCAGTAGATTAACCGAAATTTTATATACAACAGTTGATATCTCAGCCAAGCTTTTTTGCTACAGGTGAGAATGGAACAATTGATGGGCAAGGTGATGTGTGGTGGAATATGTGGAGACAGAAAACTCTACCTTTTACTAGGCCGAATCTGCTGGAACTCATGCACTCTACAGATATCATCATCTCTAATGTGGTCTTCCGGGACTCACCTTTCTGGAACATTCACCCTGTCTATTGCAGGTTAAGAAAAACAACCTTATGTAGTGTTGTTTTCTTTCTTTAAGAGTACATTATTCTAGTTCTATCAATAGTATGTAGGGGTATTTGAGCACTGCTTCATGTCACTGCTAAGTGCTAAGTCGTGACTTAAGATGTGAGTGGAGAATATGGGTGTGGCACACATCCTAGGGAAAGAGGAGGTGGGGTCAAGGATGCATGCCACATCTTCCACATCTTCCATTCATGGTGCATGACCTCATGACTCATGACTTAATTAAGTAAATGGAGCATTTTTTGTTACCTTGAGTATCATCCTTGTTGAAATATCATTTATCATTTTTAATCATTATACACAAGTAGATACCCTAAATGTATATATACATTGTAACATGAAGAACATTCTTCCTCCATGTTAGGTTCACAACCCCCTTGGCACTATCATATCAATGCTTTTTGTGATTGCAAATTTCATGAAAATTTATGCAAAGCTTTACATACATAGCGGAAGAACAAAAAACAAAAATTACAGAATTTTTCACAGAAAAGAAGGTTTTATCGTCGTACGAAGATTAGTGCGCAAAAAACCTACGAAACCGAAAAACCACGTGTGTTAAGGGATGTGTGTTACATAGGGAGATCGTATATCCCTGAAAACCTACAGATCTGTGGGAGAGGATAAAGGAGGTCAACTATCCTCCTCTCTAGCGGTGATCCACACAGTATGAGTTGTGAATACGTTCTTCAAATCGTTACACAGATCTCCCCATCGTGGGCACCACACAATCAAGAAGGGGTCGGTCCTTTTTACTGTCCACACGCCCTTAATAGGGGCTGCTAGCTAAGGAGGAGAGGGGGAGAGGAGAATAGGAAGTGGCAGTCAAAAGGGGTATAGTCTATGGCCCTTTGGTTCCCTCCTATTTATAAAGGTCCCTATAAACTTACCTTAATGGATCTTGTCCTATTGGGTATTGGATCTTCATCCAACTACCCAAGTCACTTAGATTAATGGATCTCTACCCAATAATATCTTATTTGCTCTTATTGGATCTCATCCATAGGATCCAATAATTCATGGGCTAACTGGATATCCAATAAGATAGGGGCTCCGGCGGATATCTCATATATGAACATCTACCCATCGCAACACCTACCATATGTGTGTGACCCTCTAGGCCCAATATCGAACTAGCCATGAGTCATACCTGTCAAAATTCCTTTTGACTCAGTGAATTATTATCTCCATATCGACTCATCGATTAAGGACGTATTAGGCCACTACACCATAGTCCCCAAACGATACAAGGAAATCTAATCCATTGGACCTGTCAATCGTCGGTTACCATGTATCTATAGTCCCTTATCCATCTAATATCTTAGAGATCGTATTCCGAGCATGGTGCTGTCAGGCTTATACGATTTCTACTCAAGTCTCGCTCTAATCGGATTCTCTCGAAGAACTCTTTATCTCTCAATCCGAATGACCCTGGCCAAAGATTTGTCTGAGCAAGAACACATGGAGTATTCCTCTCATGACACTAAGAGAGGATGATCCTCTATCGACACTCAATTGCTCTCATAAGGTTGGCTGCCACTCTCAATTACCGGTTGTGCTAGATCTGAAATTTTCAGACCTATAAGTCCAGTATCAAAGAGTGGAGTACTCATACAAGACATTCTTGGTGTCTCAAGTCTAAGGACCAGATACACCACTGGGACAATGGAATCGTTGTCTAACAATGAGGTATCATCAATCATCCAACATTCCATGAGCGGATCAATCAATGAACTCATTCTATAATGAGCACATGTGCGGTATCCCTAGTATCCCTACACGAGTAACTACGAGGGCAGCTGCCTCTATCATATGGACGAGTATACAACACATCAATCTATCCGATCATCTCGATGTCCCTCTCGAGTGACACATGACCGGGATTATTTAGGATCTGTGTTTAAAGGCGAATCAGTCTCATTTTTATGATTTCATCACGATCTGATTTCCACTGCTCAGATCCTAGACATTACAATATATATGTAACGGGTAATATAAAGTGAAAAAAATGTCAAATAAATAATGAGTAAAAAAGTGTGTATCATGTCACACGTGTCATCACTCACGCGATTGTCTTGTATGACATGTATGACACCTATGACTAGCACAAGCAACCTTGCATGTGGTTACACTGAAATTGTTCGAACATGAGTACATGATGTTGAGGTTCAACAAGCTGCAAGAAAGCATATACTTAATAGTAATAATTGAGGTTACAATTGAGGATGATAACGTTGTTGGATATTCTTTTTTGGTTGATTAATAGGCATAGAGCTAGGATGTTGCACACATTCTTCCTTTTTATTCTACAGAACATATTTCCTTTTGTGATTGTTATTTAAAATTGAAAGAAGGTTGGAACTCTTATCATTGCAGCAATGTGGTGGTGAAAAATGTGACTATCCTGGCTCCATATGATTCTCCTAATACTGACGGAGTGGATCCAGGTATGTTATCTTGGCTCATCCTTTATTCCACTAATGTCATGAGTGAAAAGGACTATTGATCAAGCTATTTTTATTTGCAGTACTCGTGCCTTTATTTTCATGTCCATTGCCAAGATCAGTGATCATAAACATCAGGCTCATTGGCTTGTGCAAGCCTTAAAACCATCATATTATTGATTTTCTTCTATCCTGCAGATTCAAGCTTGAATGTTTGTATCGAGGACTGTTACATTTCAACAGGGGATGATTTGGTGGCTGTGAAGAGTGGTTGGGATGAGTATGGCATTGCTTATGCTCGTCCTAGCTCTGGAATAATCGTCCGGCGATTAACAGGTTCCAGCCCCTTTGCTGGCTTCGCTGTAGGGAGTGAAACTTCCGGTGGAATAGAGAACATCTTGGCTGAGAACTTAAATATATTCAAGACCGGTGTTGGGATCCACATAAAGACCAATTCTGGCAGGGGAGGATTCATAAAAAACATAACTATCTCAGATGTTAATCTGAGCGATGTTCGCAAGGGACTGAGGATCGCGGGGAATGTAGGAGACCACCCCGATGACAGATACGACCCGAATGCTCTTCCTGTTGTCGATGGGTTGACAATAAAAAATGTGTGGGGCGTGCGCATCCAGCAGCCTGGTTCAATACAGGGTATCAAGAACTCTCCCTTCACTCAAATTCATCTTTCGAATGTAAAGCTCGATGTGGCTTCGCCACGGGGAGTATCATGGGCATGTGCCGATGTGAGTGGCGGTGCTCTCGACGTTCAGCCATCGCCTTGCGCAGAGCTGACCATCACAAACGGCATGAGCTTTCGTACTGGTGCTCTCTGATGTTCATTTGTTTAGGGAGGATACATTTCCTTTACCTATTCAGCAAACGTGAGTAAAAGATTGTAGTAGCTTCAATGTTCAATGACATTCATGTTTTCAGTGTTTCTTTAATGTTGGGAAACCAAACTATTCTAAGCCACTGATGTCTGGTTAGGTTCATGGTCTTCAGGCAATAAAACGTTTTGAAGAATCTGGTGGGCACAATTCCTCACCCTTTCACTTATTCGGTACAGCCTTGATAGATATGTTCATGAACAGCTTCGCTAACCGATTGAAAGCTGCAGATCGAGCAAACAGGTCAATTGGGTAGAAGAAGAATAATGTTCTTGTCAAATCAGGGCCCTCGTCGTGATCACACGCCTGTCCTACATAGATATGTACGTCGAATACAAATGGGGCCATGGAGCAGCTCACCTGTCGAAGAAGAAGCCTCCATGACAACGAGAAGCATGTAGTTGAATGTCCGCAGCATCCTTATGCAGGCCAGCGTTGTCTTGACTTTTTGTCTCGAGGTGTTGTCCCCATGGAGAGGTGGTGACCTCGACAAGCTTGGCCAGTGACTCAGTGCAGTTGCGTGCATGAATGCATCAATATGCATTCCAAAATATGCACTCCAAATCCAAAGGGTAATGCCAGAAATCCACTTCAATGAACTGAAATCGGCAAAAGCTCTGTGATCCTACATTCACATTGCAACTGCAATAGTACACCACTGTTCTTGTGCTACAGCCATGAAGATTTACAGGAGGAACTAAGTAGGACCGTCGAGGAACTTGATAAGCTAAAAGGATTACAGAGAAAGGAAAGACGAATCACAGAAGAGGATGATACACGAGTTTTAGATGTCATAGGCAGTACTGAAGTAGCACCTAGTGACATTCCTACACAAGATCTGCAAGACCTTGCTGTTCGACAGGCTGACGAAGCGTGGTGTCTTGAACTGGCTCATGGCAGCCCCGAGTCCGAGGAAATGCTCCAAGATCCTCTCGAATGTTTTCTTGCGTACAACACGAAGCTCGAGAGGTCCAATGGTGCCAACCTTTCTAGATCCGATGTAGCCAGCATCGACAAAGGCGAGGTCTAAGCAATTGCAGCAGCTGCGAAGAACCTCCTCAGTTGTGTCGGAGCTCAACTCCCAGAAGATAACGTAATGTCCAGGCTCCGTTGAAGTGTCAACATGGCTCGTGAAATCCACAACCTCGAGCTTTTCCGCGGCCAAGAGCTTCGCTGCTTCTTCGACAGCCAACTGCAGGTCTTTCTCGGTATTCTTGTCGATATTGATGCTCAGCACCAGGCTTCTCCTGCATACGAATTGAAGCTCGGGTGTAGAGTTGTGAAAGCCAGCTACCCTAACCACATCTCCCAACCTATACCGATACAAACCTGCCACAGGATGCTTATTGATCAGTGCTAAATACCATACCAAAAGTATGAAAAGCAAACTTTCAGCCTGCTTTAAAGAAAGAAATTACAGGAGTCAAACTATATTAGTAAATGTTGTGATCTGTTTACTTTATTGTGTATTGCAATTTTCAGTCTGCTTTATATTAACCTATCATCTGTTATAGCTGTCATCCACATTTTGACCATTCAAACATATATATCCAAGAAGAAGACAGATCGACCAAAGGAAGTAGTAAGTCAGTATCATGAGATAAAGCTGCAGAGCTGAGTGTGATCTAACCTTGTTACCAAAATTCAAGTTTCAAAATGGTTTTTCTATATGGATCAGACTGTATATGTTGTTCCTACCCAAGCTCAGATCGGTGAGAGCAACCTTTTTTTGTGCAGAATCCCAAAAAAAAGCAAGAACAAACAGTCCATTTGGTGAGATTGATAGCTCAAAGACTCACAATTTGCATTATCTAGAGACAATTAACAACGGACAGCCGACTAAGCTTAAACAAACAGTCAGAAACTAAACTTGATAATATCTACACAATCTATGTCTGACCTTAAACAGCAGCGAGTAAGAGAAAATGGACTTATGTCATTGAAAATAATTCAAGACAATCTTTTCTTGCAAATTAGCCATCGAAGTAAAATCAGTACTTTTTTCTCAAAATTACTGAGCAGGCATCACTTAGATGTCTGCCTTTCCTCATATCATCATCTCATTGGCCAAGATTCCTTTGTGTTTGATGATACACATGGTCTAAAGGGAACAAAATGTCAGAAGAAATTGACTCATCAGTGCAAACACACTCATTTCTTTGAAGGTATTTAACAGACAATAATTACATAAAAGAAGATATTATTGTTTTATCAACCAATTGACTCCAAAAAACAGCTCATCTTTTGTTTGCACTGGTCTTTCTTTTCTTCAAAAGTTTGGTATCATGTCACTGGTATTTTCTTAAATATAAATTTCAGATTACATCACAAAAAAGGCACAGCATAGGAAATGAACAAGAAAATAGATAAATGAGAAAAGCATAACATGGTAATACCTGCAAAATTGGTAACAATAATTTCATACTCCTTGCCAACTTCAACTTCAGTCAGGCCAACTGGCTCAGATTCTATATAGTGAATGGTGGAGGCAATATTCTCCAGCTCCTGCTCCTCAGGTTTCTCTAAAGGGATGAACTCGAAGTAGCCAATGTTAGGAAGCACTGCAAAGGTTGCCAACTCAGGAATTAAACTAGGATTTACGTTAGCACCGATCCATCCTTCTGAAGATCCATAGTCAGCACTCATGAGGGGTAGGCTTCCTGCATAATGCCTTAATTTCTTCAAGTACGGTTCCATAGATCCGGTCATAATGCCATAGACATACTTGGCATTGGGCCAAAGCTCTGGAATCACGCCATACCAGTTGCTTAATCTCACACACTTGTTGTATATAGAGTCTGCTAGGCTGGGATTGGGGATTAAAAGCTTAGAAACAGCTGAACGTATAGATGGGACAGTGATTCTGCTCGAGAGAACTCCTTCTCTAATATCTATGCACAGCTCCTCCCACACCTGCTCAAGTGTTCGAAAAGCATGAACTATGCTGTGAGCAAAGGTGGAAGATATGATCTGCACTTCGTTCGAGTATATCAGCCCGCAAAGGAGGTGGCAATATAAGGACTGCCGGAAATCTGGACCAAATATAACTTCATCAGGACTAGTGCATTGAGACTGGATATCCTTCATGGTGCGCTTGAATTGTTCACTTCTGTACACATTGGTTGTAGCTGTTGTCGCAATAAGGCCTCCTTTAGTTTTTACCTGCCTGCTGCTATAGATGAACTGCAGAGCTTTTCCATCTCCGATTGGATATTCTCTGCAAATATAACATTCGATCAAGACGATATGTCATCAAGTAAAGTTCAGCTTCCATACTAAAGTAAGCAAAAAGAAGAACACATGACATCAACTAGGCCATTCCTGAACTCAAATGTTTGAAATTTATATTAGCAGTGGTGATGTTCCTAGGAAATCAAGGAAAATGCAACTTTGTAAAGAGATCAGACGCAAAACATAGTGCAATCAGAAGAAGTGATCCTTGATGGGTTCAAGCCCCCCGTACCGGTTTCTGAATGCAAATGAAGTCCGATATATCTGCATTGTGGACTGAACTAGCTCATCATTGAATGGTAAAAACTTGGGTTTGCCTTGTGTGGTACCAGAACTGTGGCAAGAAAAGCAAAATTAAGCTTCTCAAAATTGAGCAAGACCAGAACCTTGGAAGGCCACATGAAAAAGATGAATGAGTCGAAAAGCTCCACCTGAGTGAAATTGAAGTTATAGGCTTCCCCGTGAGAACAGAAGTGTCACCATCGGCTATCCTCTGAATATAAGGCTCCAGATCTCTATGAGTGACCAAAGGGACGCAAGCTCTGAAGCTCTCCGGGTCAGTTCTTCCTCCGAGGCCTAAGTTCCGCAAGTACTCTGCTTCGCCATTTTGCTCCAGAATCTTTCGGAGAGACTCTGTCTGGAGCCGTCCAGCATCGTTCGTCAACGCTTCAAATTCCTCTATCACGCTCTCGAGGCTAAAAACTCTCATCTTCTCGGATGATACAGAGGGAAACCTCCAAACCAGCTACCACAAGTGAGAAAAAATCATGTCAAAAGGAGGAATAACACCATTTGAACAGAGTTTACAGACCAAAGAGCAGCAATACATCAAAAACTTTAAGTGACTCGTACGAGATCAGAGACTTCGACTATTTTCGATTAGACATGAAATAAAAGTGATACAGAAGCAAAAGAATCAGATTGTAGAAAGGCAATTCAACGTTCCAAAGACAAACTCCAAGTACCGGGGGCGATGGCGTGTGAGGTAGAAATCCATACATGAATCCATAAAAATGTCGAAGAAAACATCAGAAAAAGTACAATTCCCGTACAGAAAGAGACAAAAACGGAAGAAAAAAGCATGCTGTGCGCAAAAATATGAACAAAGAACAGAACTTGATAGAAAGCAAATAAGGAAAAAGGCAAACCGGGCATTACCTATCTTTCTTAAACCGAATAAAAGGGTCTCTGAATAATAATAGAAAGGAAATGGACCACAACAACATCAAAACGCATTCAAGCAACCACCACCTTCGAATCAAGCAATCGCATCAAAAATCAAACTTGCGACCAGTGACCCAAGGACTCTTCGATGAACAGGTACAAAAATCCATCAAAGGTCGCGCCTTTGGACATCTACCGACGAAACTGCTCGATCTAATAAGAAATCCAGCCACCAGAAATCGCCCCCTCGCCTGTTGACCCACCCTCTCCGTCGCTTCCGATCTCAGATCGAAGTACGAATATATAATGACTCGCGCGACCCCTCGATACCCGAGGCATCGATTCCTTTCGGAAGAAGGGCCAAGCGGAAGAAACCAAGCGAAAGTAATATTATACAAGCATCAATCTCTCACCTTTCTCTCTACCCCGCGAGCGAACCGTGATCAAGAGAGGCGAAAGCACGGCTTTCTACTCTTCCTTTCTGCCCTTACAGGCCTTGGCCTGTTGCGTCAACCGTTGCTCCGGTGGGAGAAGCAAAGCTTCGTATTTGTAGTGCGTGCGAAGCCCTTTGCATACGTGTTTTAATAGAAATATCCTCCAAATATATATATATATATATATATATATATATATATTCAAATTTAGTTAAGGAATGCAACATGACACTGACATAATTTTTATATGATGTATCGGATTTACTTCTTAAAGACTAAGAATTTAAAATTTTATTATATGAATTTTATGCATAAATATTGTTATACGATGATATAAATATTTTCTGAATTATATTTAAAAATCCTTAAAATGTGCATCAATAAATTTAGATATTATTTTTTTAAAATTTATTATATTTCAAGATGGACTAAAATAAAAGTTGATAGGATTGATCCTTACGTGATGTGAGGTTGATATTTTTCTAGTTCCAAAGGATTAATTACATATTAGGTTTTGGTTTTTGTGATGTAAGGTTGACTTATTCTATCTATCTTCAATTTATTATTGAACACGTATGGTATTTCTATTAGCAGAGAGACGATGACGTGAGTGAAAATAAGATTAAATATTATATTTTTATAAATATAAAGATCTTAATATATTTTTAAAAAATTTAACGATAAAAATACTAATGATAACTAATTATAGAAAGTAATATATAATTAGTTCAATCCCAAACGATAGGACAATACAAAATAATTAGAAAAAAAAAAAGTACCCATGAATTATTTTAGTGGGGCTCTCTTTTCTTATCTCAAAATTGCACTTAGAAGAAGACTTCTTGGCATCACAGCAAGTGAGGGAATATTAAATGAGAGAGAGAGAGAGAGAGAGAGAGAGAGAAAGAGAGGGAGGAAGATTCCACTTGGTGCTTTGAATGAGATGAGCACTGCGAGCATTAGGGTGCTTCCATTAGCAACAATAATAATACAGCCATTTGTGACCCACAAACACACTACTTTTCCTCGAGTAAATGAGGAGGACGACAACGATAACCCTTGACTTGTGTCGTCTACGTCGATCACGGGGGAGCAGCAACTTAATCTGCTGTAGATCGTACGCATGCAATCCGACCAAAACTATTCCTCTTGTCCTAATGATAGTATTCTACTGGACTCCTATACTTACGCTTATGATTCCAATTAAGTATACATTAATGCTTCTGATCCACGGGACATTTCCATATGATAAGCTGAGCCCGTAGAAGATTTGCACCCTAATTAGTTAGGTCAAGGTTGCAAAGACCCCATTCCACATGACAACTTTGATGTCCCATTTTTCTATTGGATTGGTGCACCTCATGTGCTAGTGGATTAGTTCCACCCAAAGCAATTGGATGATTAATATAATATGTACTTGCCATAGATATATGTTGGTATTATAAAGATATTAGGCATGATAATGGAACCTTTATCGTCTTTCAAATTGCATGATCTTATCTTTTTTTATTATTATTAGTTAAGATGTGACATGTTACGTTTAGCTCAAATCATTTTGTCCTTCGACTTAAAAATCTCGATCGATAATTCGGATTGCCGAATTATTAAAAATTATAATATGAAAAATTAAGAGAGCTAAGAAAGGAACAAATGCACTCACCATAAAAGATAGATAATGTCACCATACTAGTTGGAGTGTAGGGACCGATCGGATAAGAGTGGGGACTGATAACATCAGCCACTGAAAAGGTTAACCTTTTGCCGGCAGATGACATGGAAAACATTAGTGTAAGATTCTCATTAGGGTCACCCAACACTATAGATAGACTTTGGTCCCTTTGGCCAACCATCGGACATGAAGCTAACATGGTAATAATGCCACATGAGTGTTCCTTGCGCACACTGCATTCCATACGATTGGCCTATTCTTCTGTCCTTGCACCTCACGGTGTGTATAATATTTGCTTACTCCTATGCTTGTCATCTTCTTCTTCGTTTGCTTGTTCACGATAAGATCCTTATAATGTTTATTCGTTGAATATGAGAATATCTTACATGATAGTTAATGTTAGTGCAACAGTAGAAAGATAGATACGTGAGATCAGATGAGAAAATTATTCAAGATTTTATTAAATGAAATAAATAGATAAAATATAAGAAAAATAAAATTTCTTATATTTTGATGTTCTATAAAATCTTAAATAAATAGATAATTTCATAATTATGACATGTAAGTGTCATGCATACTATATTTGATATAATAAAAAATATATATATGATCATTTGTACAGCAGAAAGATGGATGAATCTCTACCGGTACATCAAGATGGATGATTGATGGAGAAGTCTGTGCATCAAAATGGATGATAGGGGGATGAATCTGGAGGTGAACAAGGACGAGGACAGCCCAACTTTACATTCCATGTATGTGGAGCAAAACATTGCATTCGTTGTATATGGATATGATTCAGAGAGTACTGGTGGAACAAACAGCTTCAAGTGTATCCCAAAGGATTCCAACAATAATGGGGTCGATTCTCATATGAAATCATGTGTTCGATGTAAACAATTCTTTATAATTGTTTGGATATATCTGAGTCTATTTTTCTCATGAAAAGCTTTCACTTGTCCACAAGCACATATTTGTCCATAACGCTCATCCTATGACATGTATGCAACTCTCTCTCTCTCTCTCTCTCTCTCTAATGGTTAATAAAATTGTGGCTTTCATATTAACTATAAGTTGAAACTTACAAGTTCTTTCCACAAATATATTTAATATTCTTGTTTTTATGAGGTGGGTTTTGATAATATTTATTATGTATGAGTGAAAAAACAAATAAATTGCATTTTTAGGAGAGATTTGGATATCATATTTATCCAAAAAATAAGTATCAAAAAATAATTATCATGAACTCCTAAAATAAATATTGGATGCTCACATACTTACGAAGAAGACACATATAGTATGGTCGAGGAATCAATCACAGTCCATTGCATTCATTGTCGTACAAGTCTTGTGATTGGTGCCACATCCTCGTTCGTGACCCAAGTCATGGCTTAAGTCGCGGTGAAAAGGAGAGTTTGGAAAGACTCGAGTGAAGGGAGTGGTGGTGAAGAGGAGACGAGAAGGACAAACATGGCGCCGACGGTATGGTCATGTGAATCACAACTCCGACGAGCACTTAAAATCTTTCTCATCTTAATCAAAGTTTCATGTAAGCTAACCAAATATATCCATCAACACATGAATGAAGCCGAATTAATAGGAAACACGAGCCGTCGAGCAAGTCATGAACTTTAAGACATGCCTATAAGTCCATGCATACGTATTGCCAATTGCCAATTGTTTCATGCATGCACGAAGACAAAGTTTAAGCATACGTATTGATCGTTGGAAAATCGACGAGTTAATTAATAATATGTAATATTATATCATATTTGGCAAATGGATAAGTTAGAGACTCGCATACTACCTTTCTTTGCTACTCCCATTTCCTAATGCATGTCGTGAGCCGTACTCAATCAACTACTCAACTGCTCCCCAAGTTAATTAAACCTACTCCGATCATTAAATATTGTTATTATCGGATGTCATCTTTGAATAATGCGATCACTCCGATGAACAAATTAGATTTTTGAATTAGATTAAACGAGTAGCACAATCGATCTAAAAAATTATCGATCGTTCATGTAATATTTTTAGTCGGTTCTCTCCGATCACTTAGGATTAGAAAAATATTACACTAATCAAATCCATCGATTAAGATTGTTACATGAGCTTCAAATGTTGGAAAAGAAATCAATTAAAATGTTTCTTTCATAAAAAATATTTTCTTTTATACAAAGGTAAGATCTATGACACTTCAACTCCCCCTACTTTGTCCTATGTAGAAGAGAGAGATGATTGCGGGCGACATCAAACATAATTAATTAGCGTTTGAGAACAGCTTATCGATTTGTTTAATAGCATTAGTTTGACACAATGGCTTGTGGATGATGCCATGTTTCGCTACAAGACATCTGTGCATCCCAATTGCTACAAGCTAAAGAAATAGTTGTATGACATGATAGTGCCTCTCTCATTGTCCTCCCAAACTCATTGCCATTAATAGTCCAATTCAATTTAAAGCTCCTGACGATATGCATAACATAACATGGCGAGTTGCACATTCCTCGTTAAAATATGTCATAGCTGACGTTCTTCACAGTGAAGATCGATTTGGCCGCTTGACGACCATGAGAAGATGGTCACATTTGTGTTACCCTCCTTTATTGTAGTTGAAGAGAGCATTATAATTTCTATTGAACTTTACGTTCTAGTAAATTTTTCTTTCTTATAAGCGGATAATTTTCTTCTTTACTTCTCGATATGACCAATAATACCTTTTCAATTAATCACTCATCATATATATATATATATGATACTAAATACTATCAACTCTAAAGCCCAATATTATATGTTAATCGTCGAGTGAAGTAAGTCCAAGTTTTAAGCCCAAATTCCATTAATCATTGTATGTTTCTATAGTGAGGTCTTATTGGGATATCGAATATGATTGGACCACTAATGTCATTGATTTAACATATTCTAATTCCAAGTAGAAAAAGCTTTGCTAATGGATTAGTATGACAATGAAGTTTGAGATCATAACAATATCAAAATTTCTAACAACTTTTTAGCATATATTTTGATTTGGATTCATGTTTGATTTCTTTTTCACCGTAAGAATAGGATTCATGTTTGATATGAGTCCGTCAACAATACTTTTATTAGTACGAGACTCAAGAAAGATCGATTTGTCCGATATTTTTTGAATGGAGAAGGTTGCTTTCGTGATTCGATTTGTGAGAATTACTCGTAATATTCTATCATATCGAGCGTTATGATTTGTCGAGTGAGAATTACTCGTAATATTCTATCGTATCAAGTGTTATGATTTGTCGAGTCCCGTTGCACAAAATGATAACTTTCGTCGACATAACTCACCAATCTGACTCGCTTCACTTTTGGATCAGTGAGGGTTAAGAAAGGTAGCATAGAGTGGGTTGCAAGGCTGGATTAGCACCGGCACAAACATTGGTGCCTCCTCAGCTCACCAATGTCTGTCTTCTTCCTCTTTTGCTGCTCGACTGCTAATTCGTCCACGTAGCTGATGAGGTCTTTGTCGTGACACACAAGAAGTCATTTGCTATACAGATGCCATCCACCAAATCCAGTGGATCTAGAATATCCATTCAGGAAAAGCAACATGTGTTTTTTTGCCTCCAAAGGTGCTTTTGATGTGACATGAAGGAGGTGGTGGGAAGCTACCCACAGAATCAAAAGGTGGGGATGGAGTTGGGAATCGGTGAATGCATTGTCGTTTAAGAGAACACAAGTGGAGGCCACCAATAGATCACGTGATGGGATCAAGAAAATAATTAATTGGCCCAAAGGATTCAATACATTTATGGGAAAAGAGGGTGAGGACAAGCATCCATCGAATTGGTGTATTAATGGGCCGAATAGGCCCATGGTCCGTTCATATCCGGCCCAATAAGAGGACTAGCGTCTCTCTTCTATTTGCTCGATTTCGGTCCAATGTAAGATGATATGGTAGATCGTAGGTTGGGCATGACCCGGTCCGGGCGTGCCGGTTCGAATGCGGGTCTATTGGGCCCCGCGGAGTGCGGGGGACCACAACGTCGATGGTTAGTTACCGATGCCCCGACCGATAAAAGCCCGAAGCTTTCCGCCCTCTCCTACCGGGGAAGCGATTCGACTCATCTCGTGTCCGCCGGATCTCTCTCCTCCTCGTCTCTGATCCACCCAGAGAGAGAGAGAGAGAGAGATCGGGGCTGTTACTCGCTTTTTATTGATCATTCACGAAGCAGAGGGAGATCGCGGCGGAGATGGCGGCGATCCCTAGAACTTTGGTGGCCATTATGGTTCTCGCCTTCGCGATCGTTCTCCCGGCCGTCCAGGCGCAGGCTCCCGCCCCCTCGCCTACCAGCGACGGTGATTTGATCTTTCTTTTCTTTTGTTATTGTGTGTTCGATCATCTTATAAGCCAAAGATCGGACCTTTTTGCTCTGATTTGTGCTAAACGCGTTCCCTTTCCCATTCGGATTCTGGTGATGGTTCTTCCTGCAGATTTCCGTTGTTCTTTTGCACATATAAAATTACATCTTTAAAATAGAACACTTGAACATAGTGTTGAATCCTGTGAACATTTTAGTGACAATGCCAAGGTTCTTTTCTTATTGTCATCATATCAAGATCTCCTACTGCAAGTGCATAGTTGATTACATGTAGGAACCAGATAATTTCTTGTTTACGAGAAGCAGAAATATTGTTAGATCTACACGATGGATTCATATACAGTTTCCTTTTATTTTTGGGCAGGGACATCGATTGACCAGGGGATTGCTTATTTGCTAATGCTGGTGGCCCTGGTCCTGACCTACCTCATCCACCCCTCGGATGCCTTCTCCCCCCACGAGCTCTTCTAAGCCTTTGGGTAGCTCTTTTATGTTTGTGAGGGAGGGAGGGAGGAGTTGTTTTGATGGTTGTATTTAAGATTTGGACTCTTTCAACTGAATTATCTTGTTAATTTATCCTAAATATTCTTGTTTCTCATGTTGCTGATGCTTTTTTTATGACCTTTTCTTAAGCTGCATGTTTTACATTGGATGACCTGTCCACAAGGCAAATGTTTCATCAATATTCACTTTTTCTTATATTCTATGTATTATCAGTAACTGCAAGATTACAAGAGCTCTCTGTATGGAACAACAACAAATAAAATAAAAAAATTTAATTACTTGAGATCGGTTACATAAATTTTTTATAGTGTTATTCATATATATACATAATGTTATAAGTTTAAAATATTTAAATATTTATTTATAATTTTTATTAAAAAATTTTTATCTTTTTTTCTCGTATCACTAATATTAATAATTTTATATTTTCACTTTTATCTTCGTACTTATATCAACTTAAATTATTTTTTCTCATGTTATCTTCTATCGAAACGATTCACGAATAAATTTTTTTTTTTCTTCATAATACAAAAACTCTTTATATCTAAGATATATATATATATATATATATATATATATATATATATATATATATATATATTTCCATCTTTCTATCTAAGATATAAAAATATTTTTTCATCTAAAATATATTTTCAGATTGAACAAAGAAAATGACATCTCCATGGTGCCTTATTACATATGGTACATGAAATTTTAATTATAAAAAACTGTTATATCAACAAAAGGCTATCCTTAAGTCATAGTGATTTTGATATCACCCATTTAGTGCAACAACTATCTTTATACTAATTATTTTGACCTTGAAATCAATAGAGAGTTTTGAAGCTAATCCTCTATGCAGCATATCACTTACCTGTCACATACTTAAAACATTAATATTTACAAAACAAAAATCTTTGTCCATAAAAAAATATATATCAGATTTTTAAAACACACATCACAGATCATAATATGTTGTAATTACCAATACCATAATAGGTTGCTTTTAGGGCAAAGAGATAAATAGCTTCATTCCAGTTGGCATAATTTAGTGCATGCATTTTACATTACTTATATTACAGTTTCTACTCATAACTATCTGGCTATATATTCATGACTACCTTTCCTCAAAACAAAGGAACAAAATCCAAGGAATAATCTTATGGTTCTGATATTAAAACCTATGGCAACAATCAAATACAACCATCTGAAAACGTTGTTCCGGATAGCTTGATAAAGCTTTCTTTTCTCGTCTTTGAAAGGTTAAATGACATAGATATAGGTTATTTCATTCCTACAAACAACAGACACATTTGATAGGGTCCCCGATAACCTTCCACCTTTTCTGGTTCTAACCCATTGCGTACTTCTGCGTCCAGCTCCTTGCAGTCGCCTCGTACTTGGCTCTGTCGGTCTTGTACATATGGGCAATCTCCGGAACCAATGGATCATCTGGGTTTGGATCTGTTAAAAGGGAGCAGATCGACAACAGTACCTGGCAGAAGGCACAATAAAACTCATTTTAACTAAAAAAAAGTTAAGAAAGAATGGAAAAAAGGGTTATCACTACTTTCTGTTGATGCAAATAAAACATGTTTAAACTCTGCACAAGATCTAAGTTTCTTAAACAACTCAAATGAGCTGATCACTAATTTGCCTCCAATCATGGAGGTTATTGTAGCGAACAAACTGGCCTCTAACAATGGCTACATAAAGTCGCTTTGTTTGGACACAACCATGTATCCACGACTAGATTATACTTGAGATCTCCAAGTTCCCAGGCCAAGATTACCCTTGATTTTACCGATCCAGAAGAGTAAATTGAAGTAGCAAAAAAGGGGTACAGGATTGTTTAAAATGATCATCTACTCTCTGATCCTTTGTAACTAGAAGTACAGGCAGTAATTCCTCCGATGAATTTTCCACACTGAGCAGCCAACTTGATATATAACAAACCACAAAATAAGAGAGAAAATAAACCTTGGAAATGGTTAATGCCGGACTCCATTGTTCCTTCAAAATGTCGAGACAAATGCTTCCATTGCTATTGATGTTTGGATGGAAAACCTTGGTCCTGAAAGCAACCTGCAGAACACAAACATGATAAGTTGGAAAATGGCACAAATGATTGCTGAAATTTGTTGCGTAGCCAAAACAATCAATTATTACAAAAGCAGGTTGTTCAAGTTAGCAAGATACATTCTAGACTAAAACAACTGCATTAAGTGCAAAAGCACATATTAAGCCCACATTTTGTGCATTAATAGCTACATCTGGTCTTTTAACTGATCTTTAATAAGATGGAATTTTTGACAAAATGATTGACATAAATCAAACTGTGAACAATAAATGCTGAAATAGATGGAAAACTCAGGTCATGCTTAACACTTGATAAATGTAGGACTATTTATCAGGTGTGTGAATTCCTTACGAGGAACATATGAGGTGTTCTCAAATAGAATACTCTTCCTTGGGTAACAGAATTTTAAGTTTATAGCTCTATCAGAGATGTCAACAGAATCTCTAGCTTCCCAGGAACGACCACATGATATATGGGTAAACAATATGTAGAATGGAAGTATTTGTTCAAATGTACACATGATGTGGCACTCGTCATGTAATAGCACGTATTTGTTCAAATGTACACATGATGTGGCACTAGTCATGCAATAGCATATGTTAGTGAGGAATCAGTTTTTATGAATATTATATTGTTTACAAGGTTGTTTGGTGAATGGGAGAATGTTTTACTCGGTGAATTTGTAGAGAACACATGCCAAAAGATAAATAGATGGCAACATCGAGAAAGGTAAAAAGTTATCGTAATACTAAAAATTTAGTGTTTGATGATACCTTAGGTGGTTTGAATGGGTAATCCGGAGGAAAATGTATAGTAACTAGAAAGACTCCCCCTGCATATGGACTGTCAGGTGGACCCATTATCGTTGCTTGCCAATGAAACATATCTTCAGCCACTGGACCTGTAAAATGCCAATCCATGCAGAATCTTTCTATAGAATAAACAATCATAATCTGAAATCCACATACAAGTTAGGTTATACAACATTGGCGTGATTTTAAAACTTTACCAACCACATCTACAAAAGTTCACTAGCATGTCAGAGAATGTTGCATGTATAACATGTTTTTAACAACTTAAAGTATAGAAAATACCTCATTAAAGAAGAAAGATGATAGGAGACGGTTAAAACATATACAAGCACATTAAAATCAAATGAGAATGTATATGTTGTGACTCAATTCATTAAACAATGTTCCAAGTGTATGTTGAATGTATACGTTGTGACTCAATTCTCTGACACTCAATTCTCTGACACTGGCATGTCAGAGAATGTTGCATGTATAACATGTTTTTAACAACTTAAAATATAGAAAATGCCTCATTAAAGAAGAAAGATGATAGGAGACAGTTAAAACATATACAAGCTCATTAAAATCAAATGAGAATGTATGCGTTGTGACTCGACTCAATTCATTAAACAATGTTCCGGGTGTCTGTGACAGATAGACTTAGAAAAGACTTCCTTGGGGTAATTCCACCCCCTTGCACAGTACCTTCTTTTAGATTGCTCAAAATAAGGATTAAAATTTTGTACCGTACCGATGTACCGAGCTTTGCTCGATACGGTATGGTACGACATACCGAGCGATATGTCAGGGCGTACCGAACAATACGCCAAGGCGTACCAAGCGAAATGCCAGGGCATACCGAGTGGTATTCCTAATTTAGACGTAAAATCCTTCAAAAATACCTGAAAAATAAAAAAAAAAGGTTAGGATAGGATTTTTAAGTTAGAAATAAATATATATTTAGTATAAGTAAAATCAATGTAAATTAGTTAAGAATAGTGTCAAATATATGAAACATATTTTACCTATTTTTTCATCATAAATATGTGAAACATATAAAAGAAATATTAAATACATAATTTTGATCCTATATATATCAAATTATGATAAAATCATCATTAAATACACTAATCACACGATTAAATAGCCTGTTATTACAGACCTAAATCATACCTTAGAACTTCTTAGTCAAATATTACTCGCATCAAGATATGCATAAATCCAATAAAGCCTCTTTTTTGACATGTTTATCTATTAAGTATAAAGATGACCTGCATAAATCCAATTTACGTCATCACATCTCAAATTATCATCACATTCTTGGGCAGGATAAAGCTTTATCGTAGTTTTACAGGCCCTCCATTTTGCATCACTTTTTGATTTCCTTACAATGTTTATCTATTCTGTATTAAGATGATATATCTGTTCCATTTTTTCATAAAGAAGAGAGCCACATGAAGTTGTCTTTCAAGATAGGAGGGCAAGTTTTCAGGAAACCCCCCATGTGCATCGAAGAGAACACAATTTGAAAATCAAACAAGTCTGTCAGTTCTGCATTTGCCATAGATACATAAGGAGTTTTAGTACAAGCCTTCCTAATCCTCCTGATTCATTTGGAAGAATATGGAAGAATCATCAATCCAAGTGCCAAAATTTTGTACTTGAAGCCTAGAAAAGAAGAGCTCACTCCATTCATCAGCATCCAAACACAGCATCAAGTATGAAAGTACATGACAACCAAACTGCATGAAAGAAATTAATAATCTTTCCAAACTTCAACAAAGCCAGTGCCAATTGGCTGCCATTAGAACGAACATTCATCCCCTATAGATGCTTGAAAAGAGATGAACTGTTTAATATATTAATAATGAAAACTTGATCTACCAAGGGATAGGAGGTTGACACTATGGACAACGTGCATACTGTCAAAGTCAACCCGTATCACACATATCACCTTCGGAATTGCACGTTGAAGACCACAATTTAACAACACACACCTTATTTCTAAGATTTGACACAGAACTCCAAGAATCATGCATAGATTAAATTACCAAAAGTGAATGCACAGTATAATTTGCCTCCTCAAACTTGCATCATATTTAATTTTCTTCCATTCTAATCGCAACTTCGGCTCGGTGACCCAAAGACCATTTCCACTAGGAGACTCAAGTTGTGTGAAGCACGCACACATAATGCAGGGCACACAGCTGACTCAGTCCCCTCAATCTCAGTAAAATCCTTATCATAATCTAAGCTATCCATAGTATGAGTTGGCAAAGGTAGTGTTTTTCCAGCACAACAGATGGGGAACATGATATGTGATGAATGCACTGATGTCAAGAGAGCGCCTTCTAAACCTATACAAAGGCAGAGAAGGGAGGGCGCTGAGGAATGTGAATCACAAGATCGAAATTATGATGGATTCCAACCACAAAAAATAAGCAAGACGATACCTTCTCAGAAAGAGAACTAGCAAAACAAGATGCCTAAGAAGTTAACAACCACATCAAGATCGAAATGATGACGGGAGGAAGAGAATCACAGGAGTAGGAGACCGGAGACAGCGGAAACCGAGATACCTGCGCTGCAGGATGTGGGGGGATCCTTCTGGAGATCCTTGAGCTCTTTGAGGATCCGTTTGGAAGCCATCGCCGAAGACCTAGTCCTGGTCCTGATCCTGATCCCCACAAACCCCCCAAAAAAACAAAGATCGATCAAAAGACCAAGAGATCGATCGAGAAGAAATATATTAGTGGATTAGAAAAATGAAAGGAAAGGCCGAACGAGGGAGAACTGAGAAGCGCTACCTGCGGCGAGGGAGTCTTGGATTCCTTCCCCCAACCTCGACTCACGGAGAGTTAGGGCTGGAGCTACTATCAGAACCTGGCTGTCCCTGGCCATGCTATCTGGGCTGCTGGGCTTAATACACGGCGACGATCTCAAATTGGGCCGTTAATGGGCTTTAGCTCTTACAAATAAACGCACCGAATTCAGCCATCGACATCGATCGTTCCTCGCTTCTCGGTCCTCCCGCATTTCCCCTCATCCTCCTCCCGCTCCTCCCGATCGATCCAGAGAAGGAGTCGCCTGTAGCATCCAACCGAACATGAACGACGCCGATGTCTCCAAGCAGATCCAGCAGATGGTGCGGTTCATCCGCCAGGAGGCTGAGGAGAAGGCCAACGAGATCTCCGTCGCCGCCGAGGAGGTCCCTCCTGCAAACCCCATTTGTCCTTTAGATCCCCTCGGATCTCTCGCAATTTCTTATTTTCCTATCGCAATTCCGGCTTTCGATTGTTCTCTTCTTTTTCCTTTGATCGAAAGGGTCGATCGTTGTAGAATTTTATGGAATGGAATTTTTCGATGAGCTTTTACGCATTCTTTAGGTGTTGTTGATGTTATCTTCAGCGTCATTGGTATTCCTTTCGGGCTGTAATAGGTTGCAATTACGATGCATGTATATCGATAGATCATCCAGGGATTGACTATCCTCATTGTCTTCTTCTGAGACATTAATTTCCTTTATAATACATTCTTCAATCTGTTTTTCTCGATTGGTGTTGAATGCAAGAAATATTGTATGATTGTTTTGGATTGCATTATGTGCTGATCGAAGAGACGCCTGTTAAAGGACAAGTTGTTCTCTAGATGCAGTGATGATAGATACTCTTGTTAATTGTAGCATCTTAGCCATCATACCAACTTGTTTGTTTGCGAGGGCTTACATTGATTGCATGAGAAAGGAAGAACAGAGAAATGTATTTGAAGTGCTGAAGAGACTAGTTTGATTGTTTTCACATCTTTCTGGATGATGTCATACATTATAACTTTCATTTAGTTGGCTACATTGATCGTCAAGTAAAGGTGCATTGATAAAGTAGTATTTACAGTCTTGGCTGCATTAGTGGTCTCACGTCCTGTCATTTGTGTGTACTTTTCACACTTGGAAATGTTGCTTTTCAAAACATTGTTTCATACATTTTGGATCTTGCAGGAATTCAACATCGAAAAGCTGCAACTTGTTGAGGCTGAAAAGAAGAAGATCAGGCAAGAATATGAAAGGAAAGAGAAGCAAGTAGAAATTCGAAAGAAAATGTATGTGTTTAACATTTCTGTTTTCCGTACAACTATTGCTCATCCTGGACTGCCATCTCAAGATCTCTGAATTACAAGTCATTATGTATAGAGTTATACAATTGTTCTGCAAAATAACTTCACCTGAAATTCAGTGAAAGTTTTACCCCTTTTACTTTCCAATTCAGTGCCCATGCCGTGTCATTGCTTGTCCATTAGTAAGCATGCCCATGTGTCTGCCGCAATTATATCCGAGCAGAGCATGCATGAAAGCAAACATGCTGCTGGTAGGCCAGCTGCACTGGGCAGCATGGTGGGGACTTTCTGTACTTGAGCCTTTTATAATAGTTGTTATGAATCCAACTGTGTTATGTGATATTATGGGGGTATTTTCTTTCATGATCCATCTTTCTGTAACTCTGATATAAAGTGTATATAAGAAATAATAGAACTAGAAGATTAAATCAGTAAGTTGACATGCTTACTTTAAATTCTTGAATAACCCAAAGTCAGAATGACTGGGATTGTAAAGCTAAACAATCATACTTTTTATCCCACCTCAGCTTTCTTTCTGAGTTGATTTGAAGTCTTACTCTAAGATAATTTTTTTAATGTACTGTTATTTGTTACTTTGCTGAATTCATGTATGCATAGATTCCACGGTGCCTTTCTGAAACCCTGTACTAAATGAACAAAAATTTGCGAGATCACGTAAATCTGAAGCTTGTGAATGTGTGTTGAAAATGCTACTTGTTAACCATCTAAAAGTTTGAAACTGATTTTATGATATTAGTTTCATCATATTTGATGTCTCTTACCAGGGGTAAAAAACGAGTAAATATCTAGACAAAAGTGTTAACGAATTACCTTTCACATGACACCTGAGTGTCTGAGTTATTATACTAATCTAAATCTGTAAGAAGCGCAGCCCAATACACAAGGTTCCTACCATTGAACATTACTCCTACAAACTGCAACGAACCCAATAAAGATCTAAGTGATAATATTGGCTCTATTGTTTAATTGTGCTTGACATAATTATACCTGCATGTACACAAGCACAATGCAGATATTTGTGTTGTAGATTGCTACTTTTGACTTTTGATTTTCGCTCATGGTTTGACAGTGCAATATATTGTTTTTACAGTGAGTACTCAATGCAGCTGAATGCTTCTCGTATTGAAGTTCTTCAAGCGCAGGATGATTTAGTCAGCTCCATGAAGGAGGCTGCTGCAAAGGAACTCCTGCTTGTCAGTGTTAATCAAAAAGCTTACCAAAAGCTTCTGAAAGAGCTGATTGTCCAGGTTAAGATAATGCTAAAATGCTAATTGTATGTGTTTTCAGAGTCGATGTTGCATAAAGATGGTTCTTCAAATCGGTATATGCTACTTCATATACTGTGCTGCACTCTGGCCATTATCTTCAATCATAGCTGCATAAATTGCTAAACTTTATTGCAAATGCTCAAGCACCTATAGTTTCAGATGCTTCGGTGTTACTTTATGCTGATTTTTCTGATCAGTATGACAATAATGTTTTCTTCCTTCATTTATTGATTTGTCTTTAGCTATCTTTCAATATTTTGCCACAAGACTGACAATTCTTGTCCTTCAGAGCTTGCTAAGATTGAAAGAGCCAGCTGTCTTGTTGCGCTGTCGCAAGGATGATCTTCATCTTGTGGAGTCTGTTTTAAATCCAGCAAAGGAAGAATACACAAAGAAAGCAAATGTTCATCCTCCTGAAATTGTCGTAGATAATAAAACTTTCTTGCCACCTGCTCCTAGCCATCATAATGCTCATGGCCCCTACTGGTAATCTCTCTTACGTATAATTTTCATAACCATCTTGCCACCTACTGCCAATATCGATGTTGAAGATGTTCTATAGGACTCGTACCATTTTCTACCATTATAATGATACTGACTTTTGCAACCGTTCGAACCAATGTGGTTCCAAGAACAAAGTAGATACCAACATATACCATCTGATGTCACTGAAAAATAGTAAGAAGTGAGTAGCATACTAATGAGTACCAAGTTATATGATCGATTACAGGTGCCTGGTCGGAGGCTCAAATATGGGTCTGTACTTATTGTCTGATCATTATTTTAGACCATGCACCCACCTTACTGTGTTTTGTATCCATATTGCAGTGACTTGTAGCAACTTGTAAGACAATGTTCGTCCTTACATCTTATTCAAAATTTGACATTTTTGAGAATGTCTTATCGTAAGAATGTTAGTTTTTTTAATCAAACTGCACTCTAGTTGCACAGTTTACTCTATAGCAAATTTGCCTAGCAGGAGTAAATAAAATCTGTTAAATTGTAAAGATACATTATCTTAGAGAGCAGAAAGACTAAAATCTGAGACATATCTTGAGTTTATCTTCAATCAAATGAAAAATGATTGTTCCACAAGATATTTAATGATTCATTTTCAGAATGCACTACGTAGAATGTCAACCTAAGTTTAACTGAAACTTAATTTCTGAAGGCAAATATGAGTTATAGAATGATTGTACTAGGAAAAAAGCATAATCCACATCCCAATTCTTCGTTGATCTGCACATGCACATAATAAATTCCACAGCCTCCGATTGTCTTGCTAAATTTATTATGCCTTCAACGTCAACTGTGAACCATGGCAGTAAATTTTTATTTTGTACCTTTAATGATATGTTCCTTTTACCTCTATGCACTGCCTACCTTCACTTATCCTCCCTGTTGTAAAACTAATGGGCTCATAATTTCTGGATTGACGTTGTGCACAACAGCATTTAGTGCTATGGTATTTGTATGAGAATTAGGGGCTCAATCCTTAAGTTTGTCTACTTTTGTTTGAGAGACTATTTTCAGAAAACTTTGGCCACCAGGTAAAAGTATTTAACTTATGATTTATTTTGGTGTTTCAGCTCTGGAGGTGTTGTCTTGGCTTCTATAGATGGGAAAATTGTCTGTGAGAACACACTTGATGCAAGACTTGACGTCGTGTTTCGGAAGAAACTTCCAGAGGTTTTCACTTTCTTCATTAGTATCTTTTATTTTTTGAATTTGATGTTGTTCTATTATAACACTAACTTTCTTAAATCTAGCGATTGTTGTCTCGTCCCAAACTACTGCAAGAATTTTTTTATAAATGCCTTGACCTGGATTTAGCTGAAGAAAAACATCATTCCTAGCCCCCAATTCATGATCCATTTCAGGAAAAGTAGAGATATCTATGTCCAGGAAGCAATTATTTGTTAAACAGTAGCATTTAGTTCTTGTCCATTTTAACAACCCTATGAAGTAGTATTCTCAGGCTATCTCATCTTTTTAATTTGTAGTTTATATTGCCCTGGAATGTGGAGAGACCCCAGAATAGGGTTTGCCATCACTCATTAGGATTTTTTAAGATTTCTACCCAAAAACATTTCAAAAATGTTTAATCAGAACTTGTTCAAGTTCAATAATCTTTATCTTTTGAGAACCCCATCACCAATGCTTATTCCGAAAGGAATAATATAAATGAAATGTTTATTCTGACCATAATCTAGTCATATTGGGCCTCATGTTGGATTCCTGTCCCTTTATTATGCTGTGAATTGGTCATCCTTTTTTGGGTTTCTTTACTTGTTTACTGTTTCTCTGTTATCTTCCTAATACACGCATTGATGTAAAGCAGACTCTCCTGATGAGCTAATGGCTATTAGTTGATTGTTGGTCCAATTTCATCAATCATATGTACGCCGTTGACTTACCAAGAAAGCACCTTTTTACCTTTTTCTGCAGATTCGGAAGCTTCTTTTCGACCAGGTTATCGCTTGATTAGCTGATTGAATTTGGTAATAAAAAGACCGGGCCGTCTGCTTGATCAACTGAATAATTCCTGTGATACCAAATGTTTATTTCAGCAAGAAATAAATGATGGCTCAGCCATCATTGTTGAGTGTGTATCTATTTATCTTGTTTCAACCACTTAAAAATTATTTGTTGAATAATTTGTTAGCTATTCACAAACCCTAAAATTTTGGAGACTGTTCATCATTCTCTCTTTCCAAACTCCTCAGTAACATGGAAAGTTGGTGCCTATTTTATATGGCAATAAATGGACCGATGCAATTGCTACAGATTCTTGTTGGATTATGGGATTGGTCACTACCTGTTTTACATGCATATATATGCATTTTACCCAAAAAGAAAAAAAAAAAGACTCCACTATTGTTTTTATTATTATTATTTTCTACTTGGATGAAAATGTCTTTAGATTTTTATTAAAATGATTTGATCACATCTGTCATTAAAAAAAATCAAATACAAAAAGTCTGAAGTTCTAAAAAAAAAAGGAAAATACATGATTCTAAGATTACAAGACGATTAATATTACTTTTATTTTTTTTGTAATTTTATAGTAATTAATTATAAATTTTGGAAAATTTTAATTCATTTCTGATCAAATTATTTTTGTAAAAATTTGAGGGTGTCTTCATCCAAATAAAAAAAACTTTACTATTGAGTCATTATTCATAATCTCTTAAAAAATTAATTATTTTTTTTTTATTCCTCTAATTCTAATTTTATCATTTTTCTCTTTTCATGATGCCCCTATTATTGTCGCGTGCACATCTTGCATCCCTAACTTGTCTGATAGTACTTTTAATTCTTTGTTGTCGATCGTTCGTTTCGGTTCCCTAGTTTGTCTGATAATACCTTTTGTTGTCCTCAATGCTCATTATCGTTGATCGTTTTGACGTTGTTTGTCGTTCGCTTAATAAAATTATCCAAGGAGGATGAAAAAAAATAATTATATATATTTTATAAAAATAAATAAATTATTAAATTATTAAAAAAATAAGATTATAAATAGTAAATAGTAATCTCTTAAAAAGAAAAAACTCAAACTTCAAACGAATATGAGGGTATCATTTGATTAAAAAAAGGCCAATGGTATATGCTTTAAAATGCGCAAGAGAGAAAAGATAAACGCTATGATAAAAACTCCATCACAATCTGAATTCAACTCTACACTTAAAACTTCAATTATATCCCATGCTACTCTAAAGAAAGAAAAGCCAATCGAATCAAAACAATGGCCTATGAACACTTCACCAGCAATCTCTCCTTTCCATCTCATGTCATGGGTGCATCTTCGTTCTCCATACGTGGCCGAGTTCTAGTCATCGCTGCCGATGGCATCCTGCTCTTCCCAACACAGGCAGCTCCCAGTGCATCATTCTCTTCCGCATGTCTCACGATCTGCTTCATCGTCCTCTTCTTCTTCACCAGTCTACGTATACCCACTCCCATCAGAACCACCAAAGCCAAGGCAAACATTCCCCCGACGATGTCCATGGCCAAAACCCTCCACTTCTTCTCTTTACTTGCAGGAGCGTGGCCTGAAGAGCTCCCTGACGGCACGATGATCGTGAAGTGCCCTGTGCTCCTCGCCGTGCACTCGCCTGTTGATGCCGGATTCTGGAGATGCACCGACCCATCTCGGTCGAACCTAGCACATCTCGTCGAGGAATCCGGTGCAGCGACTGGGAATCTGATGGATACTGGGTCTTCCGTCACCCTGAGATCGAGCTCTGCCGAGCTTGCGTTATCGGATGCGTCGTAAAGGAAGAGGCCGATGACAGGAGCAGCAAGTTCGTAGCCCGGCACGCCGAAGTACGAAGCCGACATGCCTCTCCAGTTCTGGTACACGACCACGACTCGCCTGACGTGAGGCACTGCAAGTGTTCCTGGAGGAATGTGGGATGCGCACAGATTGGCTCCTCGCCTCCACAGACTGCTGCTCCTCAGCCGCAGAACCGAAGCCTCCATGGCCGACAAATTCGCCGGGAGGGGCACGCGGTACGCCACGCCGGTGCGGCGCCGGACCAGCTCGTGAAACGCACGATCTCGAATCAGGGAATCCATCGAGTGGGACGCCGATCCATCAGTCGATGTCCGGCCGCAGGAGGAGCTAAAGAAGGAGAATAACAAGGCCAGGAGGACGCACCCACCGTGTCTTAGTTCCATGAAGCGCATGCAATTGGATAAGACAAATAAGAGTTTTCTGGATCAAGCGAAGATGGATCCAAGACGACACACACGCACAAAGACTTGGTCGTCTCTCATGGCCGAACAGAAGAGGTGAGACATACTTGTACTCGTCTCCTTCGCCTGCATCTCGACGTTCTTATCTGTTCGATGGTTGTATGTCATGTGTGTCGGTGCCTCTGCGGCGGAGAGGAGTAACAGCTGCTCAGCTGTGAAACCAGCGAAATGTGGAACAGAAGCGGCTCGTGATAACAGTCTATTATACGTGTATATATATATATATATATATGTATATATGTATATGTATACATATATATATATATATATATATATATATATATATATATATATATATACATATATACATATATGCACATATATATATATAAAGCTTTACGAGATTGTGTGCAAAAAGAAGAAGAAAGTGTAGGTATAAATCAGGCGGCATTTCCTGCCAACTTAACAATCTCTTCCACCAAATAAAAAGATTTCTCATTTCACTATTCGCCATATTTTATGATGTGATGGTGTAGAGAGAGAGAGAGAGAGATTTGGAGCTCCCTTCACGACTAAATCTCATTGAGAGGTGCCGAGAAATGTAATTCCTAATTTATGATATGGCACGAATAAAAATAAAATAAAAAATCATTCACAAGAACTTTTATGAGAGTGTTTTCGTGGGGTTCTTTTCCATAGATGTTTCGTATATGATGAATATTGTCTCAGCGTATTAGAACCAATTGGAAAGTCTCCTTGCAATAATTATTAGAATGATATTTTTATAATATTATTTATAATTTATTTTTCTCAGTTTTATCTGATTTGTAAATGTTAAAGTGGTCTGATAGACTTTTATGATATGAATTATAATAAAATTTTTATTATTTATAGGATATTTTAAATTTTATTTTATATTATTATATTAGTCTTGTAATCACCAAAGTGATTTAGACTAATAACTTATAAAATAATATTAAATAATTAATCTTAAATATTATTAAGAAAATAATATTTATAATGATATATATAATTAAGAGATTTAGATAATCTTAAAGAAAAATTTAATTTAAATAATTAATTATAATTAGAATTAAGATTAGGATTTTAAATATAAAAATTACTAGTGAATTAAAATTTATTATTATAAATATTTCATGTGAGTTCTCATAAACTTCTCATTAATCAATCTCAAAAGTAAAAATAAATAAATTTATATATGTTTAAAGAGGTTTATATTTAAATTACAATTAATTTAAAAATACTTATAATTAATCTCACATAATGAAGAATTTGATTTTCTCGATAGATATATACATAAAATAAAAACTTATATTTTTAGGTGATGGTAAGAATTTATTTGCATAATCTCGTAATTGAATTTTTCGAATGTGCACTATGAAAAATATGCATGCGTTTGATATAATAAAAGATAAACTAAGAATATAAATTATATTTAAAGAAATAAAAGAATCGAATTGCCATGTAATCGATCTGACTCACACCCTAATAAATTGAAGCTTTTGATTTAGACTCAATACCCTCCAAATTCTAACTCGACGAGAACAAATAATATGCTTAAAAACGAATTAGGTAACTAAGAAAATTGATTATACTTATCATGGGATCTATGATTGTAATCTGCTCATCCTCTCATGTGGAATAACATGAGATTTCCAACCACACGAATTATTTGTATTATCATCATCATCATATCATATTAAATTGGAGGTTTGCTAACTTGATGGGACGTGAATCCACTGGAGATTCACTGCTGTCCAGATCAGCCTGACGTGACACAAATTGATATAGAAAGGGGTGGGCGGGAGCAGACCAAACCCTTCTTCATGATTCTGCCCTTCCTTCGTGGGACAGCCAAACTGGGTAGCCACCCATGAGACACTGATCACCTCGGTACTTGTACCTTCCTCCATCTCTCTCTCTCTCTCTCTCTCTCTCTCTCTCTCTGCTTCCCAACTTAGACCTAGCTAAGAAGCTTTTCCAGTGCTTTCCTGATCTATCTGCATCACCTTCTTCTCATTTCCATTCATTAATACTGTGAGTTTCCTGTGGTGACAGGAGATCTTTCATTCGATCCTATCATATCTGCATTGAAATGTTTCTGCAGCCACAGATTCTAAAGGTTCACTATTGACCGTGACGGCAGGAAGAGACGACGATACGATAACTAATGACAGTAAGAAACGATTAATCTTAGCCCAAGAGCTCGTAAGCAAGCTTTTCTACACAGGTGAAAGCTAGCAGAAAGGCAAAGACGAGAGTCGATGGCAGACAGTCAAACAGGATAATTAGCCCACGTTTGTCCGCTAAACTATTTCACCCATTCATGCATCTTCTTTAGAGACGAATACTTTCCCCACCCTCACAAGCTGCGCACCAGTTTCATCCAAGAAACCATGGCATAGCATCTGCTTCACGAACCCATTCAATAATTCCATCAAACTTTTACGCTTGACCCATTGCTACCTGCACAGGGATGATAGAGTACTCCCTCAAAAGGGGAGCCTACCTTCCAAGTCGCTCTTAGTTTCGAGAGCCATCATCAATATCTGGACATATAGATCAAAGCAGCATGAAATGATGGCGTTACCTGCATGCAGCTAGCATCATTATTTGACTTGAGACTTGGAGATGAGCAGCTAACTCGGGACATGTAGTTCTCAATATTCGTACTTCGCTGGTTCAGCTCCAGTAATGCAACATCTTTCATGCTTACAGGACGAAGGGGCAGCAAGTCACCGAGTAGTAGAATCTAACGTGACTGGCATATGTTGAGATGCATGGCTTATGACTTACTTTGTATCAGTCATTTTGTGATGATGATGATGATGAACTCGACAGTACAGAGAACAGTAATGTAAATTAATGTTTAATTTCCGCTTGGTGGATCTATGAACATAAAACTTTATTGTGTATATTTTTATGGTATTTAATTACATAGTTAAGTTTGTGATAGCTACCTTTCAATTCAAAGAAATGATTAATCGAGTAATAGCATGAGTCGATCGATCCAATAAAGGATTTCAGTAAGATACAGGTCCATATGCTGAACCAGCAGATCTGAGGAAAGGATTTGATTGGACGTTGTGACGGATGGGAATCTCTAGCGAGGTCAGAGGCTACCATTATATGCTTTTGTGGAGATAGGGTTTGAGGTTGAAAAGACGCATTGCAGAGAGCCTAAGGGAATCTCTCTCTCTCTCTCTCTCTCTCTCTCTCTCTCTCTCAAGATCAATGTTACCCATGGCCATGTTCGTCTTCTTCCACCACCTGTTGCTTTCCTTTCTTAGGTAGCCAATTTGATGCAATACTAATGATGAGTTTCTGTATTACCAATGATGATTGTCCACCTTCTCACTTCGGTTGCCTCTAAATGTATACTTTTAATTCGAATAAAACACAATAAATGACTCCAAAACGAGTTTACCGGTCATATTATCTCAATCACAACAGTCAATAAGAATCCTCTTCATTACGAGTCCTCCCACCACACAAGAAATACTTCGCGTGCATGAGAAAACCAGCTTCTTCTCGAGGCATGCAGTAATCAGGCATCGTCGTACACACATACACGTACATGGCTAGAGCTTAGATCTCAATCTCAAGTGATAGGGGTATCCTAATCTTTTACGAGATGTGGGAGGTGACTTGTAGTTGTTGTCGATGTATATTGGCAAGAGCCGTAGGCGAGTCCTTTTGACAGCTTTCCGGGCCCTGCCTGGAGTTGTCTGGTCTCTTCCGCCGGAGCTTTCATAAGGTTCATCAACCCCAAGGTGGAGTTCTTCTGCTCACACATGCATACCTCACATCAAAAAATTTGCATGAAAATGTACAGACATTGTACACACACACTGATTCGAGAAGTATTAGTCTCCAACACAGGCATGGCATGTGGCATTTCGATCGGTATAAAACCATGTCGACCGAAATGCCTACAGAACTGGTGTGCTCGCACAGATGATACAAGTATAACGTTAGCATCCAGGGAGGGATTCATACATGCAAGCGTAGCAGAAGAGCTGTATCAGTATGGGGTATCAGATGTGATCTTCTATGTGAATGTCATGCAAGTGATGCACGTAATCTATGTCATTGTCATTCTTACACATTAGTGTTCGTCTCCTTTGTCACGACTTTTCATGAATTTGATGTTGCATGGATGAAGTATGATGCATCCCAAAAGAAACTGTATAGTTTAGCCCACGCAGAAAGATATACGCACACTCTCGAAGTAAAAGAAACTACATAGTTTCACCTGGTTAAAGTAGCTGTATGTAGGAGACAAAAGGATGCAACAAAGGGATTAAACTAGTGTAGTGAGTGTTAGCTTAAAAGAAAAGAGAGAGAGAGAGAGAGAGAGAGAGAGAGAGAGCTGTCCCTCCCATTGTTCGTCCAACCATGACAATATTATACTATGGTTTTTTTGTACTGTATGGTGATGTGATGTAAGCCGCTGGAGTAGCTATTTAAGGGGCTTCTCCCGGATTCAGAGCCATCAGCTTGTTCAGTGAAGTGCCCTTCTTCTCTTCCCTCTTGTTTCTCTTCATCAGCGAGCAGCTGGATAATAGGATCTCAAGTATGGGTTGCGTCCTTGTTCTTCTCGAGGAACCTGGGTTCTTACTGGGATCAAACGTATGCATGAGGGGATGAACTCCGTAGTGTGTCGGGCAGGAAATGGGATTGGGTAAAAGAGAGCTTTCTTCAGTCCACTCACGGGTGGGTGCAGGGTTTCTTTAGCTGCCGACTCATTCATCCAAGTATCAAGAACTACATATATGGCACTGCTTGGTATCTGAATGAATGATGCGGGAGGTAAACTGGATCCTGTGCTGCCTGTGCTTGGACTGAAGGGAGCTCCCTTCCTTGCATCCTCATGCATGAAAGACTCGGTAGTTGGCTTACGATCACCTGCTCTTCATCTTTGATTTTTCTTCTTCTTTTCCTCTCTTCTTCATTTGGGTTTCTTCTTCTTCAGTAGTTTGTGTTCTCGCCGAATGATTCTTTTATGGAGAACTTGTTTACGCTTTGTTGTTTCTACTGTTTTCTTCTTCCGAGTGATTTGTTGTGAGTAACAAATGGCGTAAGTTTGATGCTTAGGTGATCATTATTATGAAGCTTGGAGACTACGTAATAGCATCGTGTCATTGCGAGGGGAAGATTGACCAAACATTAGTCATCATTTTTATCACTTTATATATATATATATATATATATATATATATATATATATATATATATATATATATATATATTTCTGCACGTATAGAGTGAATCATTATCACTACAGTAATTGGAAAGCAACAGAATCTTCTAACCATGCCTTCTTTCGATGCAATATCTTATTTGCTTGTGATTCATGTTCTTGTTGACCAAAGAACAGAAGATGGCAAAGAAGACACTGCTGAAGAGCACTGCCAGAACAAAAGGTTTCCACAGCAGCCAATTTTTCTGACTCTTGGAAGAAAGAAAGAAATCATGTGAACTGCTAAATGAGGCCAACACTTGGATACATTGCTGTCAAACGTCAAAGAAGGAAAAGAAACAATCTCGCATTTGCAGGAAGAAAAAGGAGTAACAAAAAATATGGGGAGGCGTGACCAAATGATGTTTCTCACATCAGAATGATCACCGTCTTCTGGTGGTGGTGTTCACGTTGTCAGCTCCGTCGGGCGGCGGTTTGATGTACTTTCCCAGCGTCTTCTGCCGCGCCCGCTTCTTTATTCTTCGAATCTTATCTTTGCTCTGCTGTTTTCTCCTCTCTTTCTGCTGCTGCCGCATGTTCCGCTCCCGCTCGTACACCCCCCGCCATACGACCTCACCGGTTTGCGGCCACAGCCATCTCCGGTCAGGGCGATCGGAGTCTGCTTCCTCCGCCCGATCCTCATCCATGCCTTTCAGAGTGGCGTATGAGAACCACCTGATCCACATCTGACCTCTCCTATTCTCCAGCCTGTGCTGCTCCTGCATCTCCCCCGACTCCGGATTTACATATACCATCCTTCGTGCACTATGGTACGCCCACACGTTCGCAAGAAGCTCCAGCAGCCGCGAATAGCATTGTCTGTCCTGTAATATACAGTACCAATAATGTTGGTTTGGAGCTCACAGGCCCTCAAAATCTAATAAAAACTAAGAACTACAGCAGTTTAGTGTTCCCATCCTACATGAACATTATAAAATGCATTATATATTCAGTTATAAATTGCTTGGGTTGCGATAACTTTCAGATGCATGTTCTTAATATTCCAAGTCCATTAGCTTACAAACTATGGTGGAATTCCTACTCATGACCTTGCTATTAACAATCAGGATTTCTATCATGGCATTCTTTTCTCTCTGTCATGAAAATGATAAATAGCAAATGTCACTTTTGAGGTAACAGCACTCAAGATTTACTAGATAGGGAACTTGAAGACAACAATTCGTACTTGAGTGGAACAAGGATGTTATGTCAATTACCATTGGAAGGAACATTCATCACTACATTATTATAAGAGACTTCAGCTGCCAAGTAAAGATCCAATAAGATCTAAAATATCACTGAACAAAGATAATGAAGTTAATGAGTGAATAGTACCTTCGACGTGCTCAGAAAACAATGCCCGCTCGTGTGGTGATCATCATACGCCAGTGCATCCATTTCATCTACAAACATCCTGAAAAGAAAATGGGCAGCTAGAGGTATAGATTGTATGACTGGCAAAATGAGGAAGTGAATTTCAGATATACATTGTGACAAAACATATATACCATAGATATTATCTCAAAATCAAAATATTCAATAAAACTTCGCATGATGACAGATACCACAGATTAGTTGACTACATACAGAAAGCCCACCAAACTTCATAGGAAGCAAATTGAATGTGGTTTCTTTTACCACCAATTAGATCTAGCATAAATATCTTACCTCTTCTTAAAATTTTTGATCATCTATTGGAATTGGCATTTGCCAAACCTTGAGTGATTTGCTTCATAATCTCTAATTCCCATAAGTTGGTAGGGTAGCAGTTCGAAAAATCAACAATATTTCTTAGTTGGCATTTCCATTTGAGCATCCACACCATGTAGATCTCTGTTTTTGTTCTGGAATGAGCATTAGATAAATCACTAAAACTAGAATAAATTGTTGCTAGCTCCAGCATAGCCACTAGAACTTTCTAATGAATTGTCTTCTTATGGCAAAGTATTGTCCTTTGTACCTTCCTGTACATATTAGAGAGCTGCTAGTAGTTAGGCTGATCATTTTGTGGCAATGTTCTTCTGATTCCAATAACCCACACAAAATTTGCTACTACCAAAAAGTGTAATGAGAACTTAAAATGTTATTGCAACATGTTGGATTTAAATGGGCCACAAAGATTTGATATGCACCACTATGACTATTCATCTAATGAGTCTGTTGTTTGGTGCCTTCATGCATTGGTACAAACCAGGATGATTAACCTTGTTTGGGTTTCTGATAATCTTGATAAATCAAAATTTTCATTTTCTTTCACTACTAGTGGCCATAAACCATGTAGTCTTCTTTTTCAACAAACATAAATTATTCAATATCATTATAGACATAAAAATTATGTTTCAAGATATGCAAGTAGTTGCTCAACATGTGCTAACCCTATGAAAACCCATCAACATGGATGCATCATACCTTGAAAACATGACAAACTCAAGGAAAGACCTCGTTGGCAAAACCCAGCTGTGCATAACCGACCAGGAATCCCCATCTTTTGGCATCAGAGGCAATGAATTCCAATCAAGTTGTATATTGTACATTCTTCGGAGAACCTCAGCGACAGCAAACCTTCATAAAGTAAAATAAAGGTCTAAAATAAGTTACTGATCGTTCATGAATACACTAAATTTCACAAGGCATCTCCATCATGTCAAGCTTTCTAAACTCCTTCAAGCATAATCCCCAAGAATTATGTATGCAGTGATAAAGAAGCAGTCTTCTTGTAACCAGATGGAATGGTTAAAACTAGCTGCTACCAGGTAAGACTTTGTGCTTTGGATTTTAAATGCCACATCAGTTGCTCAGATGAGACCAGCCATGAGACGTGAAACTTCCGAAACAAAATAAAAGAATGGAAGATGCATGACCATATTTAACAAAATCACATTGTTTCAAGTCAACGAAAGTTCATCTTAAGTCTAAAGCCCCATAATCTAGGTGTGGAAACCTAGCGTGTTAACTTTGGATATGTATCTTGATTCTTGAACATACTCTATATGTGTAGCTTTCATCATAAAAGTGTGTGAAATCACAGGTTCCTTAACACGCAGTTTATAGTAGCTGGAGAATGATCACTATAAGCTTTTCTTGTTTGCACTAAAACTTTTTGTATATTGAAATGTATTGACAAGAAAAAGATACAGGAGTGACAAAATCATCTGCCTGACCTGCAGTTTCCAGCATTTATGGCATCACAAAAATCCCAAAAATCCAGATGCTGACGATTTCTTGGATCTTTGTCCAACCGAATCCAGAAGTACAAAGCATCTCCATGCCTTCGTTTTTGAATGGCCTCCAAGAGTTTGGCTTCAGCTTCTTTAGATAAACTGTTCTGTAGATAGAAATAAATACCACAGTTAACCCATTTAATGAAACAATAGTTATGTTGCCGATTATTAGTCTCTACATGTTTCATATGCAATCACAACATCATTTAACCACTGTGTTGAAGGTTTTAGATACAAGTTTTCATATTGAATTTCTAGCCTCCATGCTTCCATAAAAAGAATTAAGCAAAGAAAACCATATTTATCTGCAAATATAAAATAAGTTGGCCAAGAATCAAGAGACAAACTATTGCACTTTCTGCCTGCTACATTTTCCAAAATGAACAATCAAGTAACTGCAAACATATTCAGTGTATGTCATCAAGGCATTCCCCTTCGAAACAGTAAAACAAAAAAAAATGATTAACATATATAGCAACTAATTATATCTATGTTCAGCAGCTTCAGTTAGTTCAATTGGAAAAAGAACATTAAACAATTAGTGATAAACACACTGAAATAAGATTAAAGATTAAAGAAGAGCAGAAAATGGAACAAGAGAAGGTAAGAACAAGCTGCAAGAGTAACAAGTGTGCTACAAGAATGATTTTTGTATGTTGTAACCAGAAGGCAAAATTATGGGAACAAAACAACACTGCATATGGAAAGTAGAAATATAGAACATAATAGTAAAGAAATTGCATGTGACAAATTGGCAACATTGGTGAATCCAAAGCAATGCAACAAAGGAGAAGCCTCAAAAGCCATGGTGTACTACCAACTTAGGTCATTTCAATGCCATAAAAGCTGAGACCAAGGGTTGTTCTACAGCAGTTGCATGCAGTGAAAAATAAGACAATTAGTGCAAAAGATTTACAGACACCTAACAGAAATGCTATTATTCTTGTATACCATGTTATGGCATTCAAACAACCCATATAAGTTATGGAGCACAAGTCATCAGGAGAATATGCCATCTCAGTTTCTCACCATAAAAGCAGTGTCTTGATCTGACTGAACCTCTATCAGAATACTAATAGTAAGCTCATCTGGTCTTATATACCAATAAACCTATCATCAATTCCTGATGTGGGATTAATTGGGGTACTATGGTTTCTCCCTACCTAGGCTTCACATCCTTAGTCAAATCTTAATACATCTACCCAGGCTTCACATCCTTAGTCAAGTCGTAACAAATGGCCCACATGCATTACAAAATAGGTCCATCTAATCTTATTTAGAAAATCAACCATATCCATTCCCTATATGGGACTAATCGAGGTATCACACAACAATTTAATGTTTGTCAATCAATTAAAGGTTTATTGTTTATCCAAAAATAAATGATGTTGGTTGTCAAATGAATGGCGTTGATAAGTGTAACAAACCAAAAAACATGGTAGCTTGTACTTGTTGAGAAACAAAAAAAAGGTAGAAAATTTATAACATAACCCAGAAAGCCTTGTCAGCCATCTCATCCTAAATATATGGTCAAGATTAACATGACTTTTTGAGTCTAGTGATTGCTAAAGTTAGGTAAAGAAATTTATACAAGTTATCAAGTTTAGAAATATTCCTACTGTCATAAAGCATCATTAAAAAAAACTACTTTCGAAAGTAGAAACACAAAATTTAACACAACATTGCTATTTGAACAGGAAAAACAGGGATTTTAGCCTTCAACAATAGAGGCATTGCCACAAAAAACACATGGATCTATACAAACTGTAAAATTATTATAAATCAATACAAACCTTCCTAGCTGAAGCTCTCCATGATTGGAAACCAATCCAAGCATTCTTATGTACACGATCAATCCGGTTAGCCAAAGCAAAGAATGCTCCATATTCACCAAGCACATCTCGGTAATATGAATTACTTAAAAGTGGAAGACGAGAAGAAGCATCTATATCATCAGCTCCAGGTCTTCGTCCTTTAGAGGACTATTAAATAACAATATTTCATGGTTAGCAGGAAAGATTAGTAAATAGCCAGTCATAATGACAATAAGAACTGTTTAATTGTTAAACATAAGAATTCTCATACTGATAGGCACGTGCTGGCATGGATCAAGACATACCATGCCAGACAGGTACTGAACAAGTTATGTCGACATATGTCAGCGGTGCTAACATATGACTAGGCTAGATTTGGTTTGACAAAGCACAGAATCATACTTATGCTGATAAGGTAACAACCAAACTCCCTTGCCCAGAAACAATGGTCATTGGATAAGAGTACAATCATCAAAAGAAGCTTCTTGTGGTATCCTTTGAATGCCTAATAATGTATGCAGCATAACCGAACAAGAAGAGAAGACCAACCTACTAAGTACTCAGTAAACTAGATATTATCTATATTTCAACAAATTATCTAACTTTTTGCCTAGACATGATTCCCTCAATTTTTACATGTTCAGTAACTTCTGAAAGAATGTAAAGTTTCCACAATTCGTAGGCATAAGATTAGAATTTTGAAACATATGATCACCTGCTTTGGCTAAGACCAGTATCTAACATATGGATGCAAGTCATCCGTGTAATCATCAGCCAGCTTTTTTTCTTGTAATTAATTGAGACAGAGATGGCAAGGTGGCTATATATCTTTTCTTCATAAACTACTTTCAGTAATCGTTGTCACTTTTCTTTATGATCATTATGGAATGACGTATTGATATGATGTTTTGATAACAAATTTGTCATAATATAAGATTTTTCAACGACTTACTAAGCCAACTCCACGATAGAGCGAGGTTTGGTGCAGGAAAGGCCAAGCCCCTTCACCAAAATAAGGTTCATATACACACAGGAGCTGACCTGTCCGCTCAAGCGCTCTTTCATCTCTCTCATGCAATTCATTTCTTGCTCTGTCAGCTCTTTTAGAACTCCTATAGACTTCCTCCCATGTTCCATGAGGCTGATCACTCCTATCCTTCAACTGCATCGAGTTTCAACAGAATATGCTCTGAGGAAAAGTGGTTAAAAGAAAGTCAATACAAATTGTTAAACGATAGTGAAATGTAACAACCCTACTTTCTCACCTCTTCTTCTTCTATTCGCCTTTTAGCATTCATCATCTCTATGATTTTCTCTTCCTCCCAGGCTATCGAGGAAAATGCTTCATCGAAATTTGCAGAAGTATTACCAGAATTTCTTTGATTGAACTGCTCCTCAACTTTGTCTAACATTTTATATCTTTTAAAGCTTCCGTTCAGATTATCCATGCCTCTAATATTCAAAAAAAGATCCCATTGCCATTCCTCTCTTAGTTTCACAGGTATCTCTTCAATAGGCTTAGGAGGTGCAATTTCTGATGGAAACTTGACAACCATTTCTAGCAATGAAACATAGCCTTGGATCGTTTCAGTTGCCATTAAGTTTCTGGCATGCCTTTTCCCATCTGATGCAACTTGCTGAGCAGATAGAGACAATTTTCCATTTGAAACTACTTCAAGCAAAATCTTACTCAGTGTGTCAACTTTCTCTTTAGAAAAAAGATATGCATTCATCCCATTGACAACCTAAGCCATAAACAACGCAGTCATTCATTATGAATACGATGCAAGAACTGGCAAAACAAAGAGGTATTTAGACATCTACATACATATTTGCTAATCATGACAAGGTCTGGAGCAACAACCAACTTTCCTAGACTCAGAGCTTGCATAAGAATATTAGGAAAGAATTGCTCCTCAAGAAATGATCCATATATTACAATATCTGCTATGTCCATAAAGTTGTTCATGTCTTGATCAACTATAATATTTTCCACAATGCTGTTTGGAAAGCCAACCTTCTGGGCAATTGCCTGAAATTATTCATAGGACAATGACATTAAAGAATAGAAATTGAAAAAAAAAAAAAAGGATCCAGAAACAAGGAGCAAGCTCAGGAACATTAGAGCAAGGATGAATGATGGCTTTAAGAAAGAACATTACCTCCAAAGCAGTCCTGCTTGCAGCAGTCAAATTGGGACTCAAAATGCCAATTTTTAGAGAAGAAAAAGAAGTATTCACACATGGAAGCTGCTGGAGCAGTGGTGTTAGTGCTTCCAGGATCAATGCATGATCTATTAACATACCACTATATGAAAATTGACTGCTGACAATAGCAATGACAAAGTCCTCTGGTCCATAACCCATATTTTCTTTTAAATTATGGTGTTTCTGTTTAGCTGATCTATCTGCCTCCCATGCTTCAGCAGGAGAACCAGGAATAACCAGAAAGTTATCAACATCAAATTCTGAATACATCATCTGAAGAACAGAAAAAAGATTGATAAACATTATAATACAAATCTACCAAGTTATATCTGAGCCCTGTGTGGATCAATATCAGTGAAAAGATTCAGCATGACAAGAACATATTACCGGCATTATATACATTGGAAACACTACAACGGTAGCTCTACTAAAAGCTTGCTTCCAGTCACTCAAAAGCTGAACCTGACCATTTGCAGCATATTTATTTAGATGAAGGGCCAGAGACCTTTCATGGATGGTCCAGATTACAGGTACATTTTTAAAAGGCTCCTGCAAAAGACTGTAAGCCAGCATGAATATATCACCTTGAAAGAAATATAAGCACTTTTCTGATTTAGATTTCTATTAGCAACATATGAACAATATTTAACAGTACATTTATTTCATTTTTTCTTACTCCTTTCAAGTTTGATGGAGTCTATTCCAGATGCATTAATGAAGCATACGATCCTTCTATTTTGGAAATAGCTCCATTAGAGCAAGGAGCCAGCCGTGAGGAAGCATGTACAGTGCCAGTGGCATGGAAGATCAAGGTGAATTTGCCTGCAGCAAGATAAGCAACTCCACTTATGACCTCCAAGATCACACCACTAGATTGATGATGGATGAGACCCCAATCTTGAGACCTACCAGTTAAAAGGCCAAGAGCTCCTCTGTTCCTTTACCCTCTACCTACGCTGCTGGCTGTGGGCACTGCGACTGCAGCTAGCTAGAAGAAGCAAAGGAAGAGCGAGAGAGGCAGAGGTCCATAATGGAAAGGGGAAGGAGGAAAAGAGAGACAAAGTAGGAAAGAGGATGAGCAACAAAGTGGCGGAGGTAAATAGATTTCGGGCTGCACGAATGGTAACATAGCATGGATGCTATAAGTAATTTAACCGTTCAACCTATCAAGATCAACAGTGGATAAGGATAGTTCTCATAGCTATTCGGTTTATCATCAACAACTCAAGTTTGTCAACCTGTTAAATTGAAAGCAAAGTCAGGAGGTGTGTTTTTAACAGACCGAAACTGACATTAACTGGACCAATGACGGAAACCAAGCTAAATCAAACCGAACTCAATTTGGTTCAATATTTTGGGTTTTCTTGGTTTGAATTATCAGCCATACCACAGAGAATAAAAACAAGGTAGAAAATAAGAATTCAGATTTTTTTAATGTCTAGTTAGAAAGTAAAACCCAGCAGGCCTTTATAAAGGTGCAAGTATGGGGCCTATGGGCTACACCATATATTTTGATTTGGGATACATGGAGAATAAGACTAGTTGGTTCATTGTTTTGGGTCCTGGTTCATATTAAAATTACTCACTTGCTACTTTGGGCAAAATATATTGGTGACTAATACATCTACTAAAAGATACAAAGTAAAAGAGTTAAACTACTTGCTTTTATCTTTTAGTGTTTTATTGTCTAAGCTTATTTTGTGCAATTCAAGAGTTAGAATGTACATGGGCTTCATTTCCTTTGGTTAATAGTTAGTAAATTTACATCTATAGAATTCAATTTCAACATTTAAAATCAATTACAATGGTAATAACTAATAACTTGAAAATATAAAAACATCATATAAGCATGCCAAACATAATATACACAGGTACAGTGAACAATATCTCTGACAGTAACTAGTTTAGCATCCATATAGAACCAAAAAAATGAATTTTCACTGAAATCTCAAACCAAACACAACAAACTACACTGAAGAATCTGCATGTTAAGTCATTAAAGTGAAAATAGAATTAGAATTATGGAAGATGAGTTTACCATGAAATCAAAGGCCTTGAGTCCAGAGAACTCACAAGAATACCATTATAGCTGCAGAAAGAATGTGAAAAACCCAATCAGAAAGCAATTTATCAAGAAATTAATAATGTTTCTATCAGAAGACACTTAAGCACATTAAGAAAGTAAATATATAATATTTTAACTAGGTCAACTTTGTCACTTACTCTAACCAATCTATGGTGATTTCTCGTTTTTTTGTTATAGGCAGGATGCAAACAGATACCCCTATAGTCTGCCAAACAGAATGAACAGGACCATCTTCAAATGAGAAGACCTGCAACATATGAAATATTTTGTCAGAATGACATGAAAACTAATTTGACCAATCAGTACGATATTCCACATTAGTAGTAGATCATCTTCCCAGTGAATGACATGAAAACTAATTTGACTAATCAGCACAATATTCCACATTAGTAAATCATCATCCTAGTGGATAAAAGAGTCAACTGAATCATGGAAGAACAAAGAACTTCATAGAACATGTTCTGAAGCCCCACAATGAGCACAATCCTCCACTATGTAGACAAATTTTCCAATAAAAGCCCTCCAAAAGGATTTTAAAGAATAGGAAAAGCTTGTAAAATGAAGCATGAAAATACATTAAATCACTCTCTATCAAGTTGCACTAGGATCATTTTACACGTGTCACAACCCGGGCCCGATAGACTAATTGCCCTATCAACTTCGTTGAACCCAAACCACTGAAAGTTGATACCAGTACACCCTCCACGCCATGACAGGTCCTCTTGACTCCATCCATGGGTAGCTTTTTTCTGCTTGAGCTCTCTCACCAGCCCCAATACTCGGTCGATTATGATACCAAATGTCACGACCCGGGTCTGGTAGACTAATTAACCTATCAACTTCGTTGAACCGAAACCACTGGTCAAAATGCTTAAGCTGAGGTTGATAATAGTACACTTATTAAACTCTTATGAGCCAATCTTAACCTTGCTCACTTCTAATATAGGACTAATCGGAGAGTTACAACAAGGGTTTCCATCTATGAGTTCCATATTCATAGCTCAAGTTACTTTTAATGGGATGGACACCTATGCATTTGTGACGTTTAACATGTAACCTGAAGCTTCCAACTTAGCAGTTGAAGTCACATATCATATTTATATATATAGGAAAAAAAATTAAAAAAAGAGAATATTTCACATGGCGTAATATGTTTTTCTATGAAACAGATCATTTGAAAGGCCAGCTACAACTTGCAATGGTGCATTGAACTTTGAGAAGATTGAACCATGCAATCGAAACCTAATTGTATTCACTAGATTTCAAAATCATTTATTTTATGAATTTTTAGCTATAACTGAACAAGTCAAGTAATTGTTTTTCATTTACCCAGGAAAAGCGAAACTAATTACATGCTGAAAACTGCAGATGGCTCAGTAAATTTGACTCAGCTATGGGTTTCATTTTCATGGTTCAAGTTACTTTGTTACTTTTAATAAGATGGACAACTGTGCATTTATAAGGTTTAATTTGTTGTACTAAACCTGAGGCTTCTCTGCCACCAGATCTTTACAGTAGAAGTCATATCTTATATTGTCTGTAATGTGTGTATATATATGGGGGGAAACGTAAAAAGAGAATACTTCACGAGGCTTAACATATATCTCCATGAAACAGCTCCTTAGGAAAGCCAGCTAAAACATGCAATCGGAATTGAACATCGAGAAAAATGAATCATTCAAATCGAACCTAATTATATTTTTACCAGATCAAAAAATCGTTTTTATTGAATTTTTAGCTAAAACCGAACGGGTCAAGCAATTATTTTGTCATTTTCCCAAAAAACCAAAACTGCGGATGAATCAGTAGATTCGACTTCAAACTCAACTGCAGTCACTTCATCTACAAGCCAATGAAATCAACATCAATCTTTTACTTCCGAAATGCAGCATCAATCGCTTTCGAAACTGACCTCGACATCATAACCGATCTCCTTGAGGACGCTTGCAATGCTGACCATCTGCAGCTGCATGGCATCGGGGAGCAGATCCGGGAACACCTGCGCACCAAAAAAAGGAACGGAAACCCACCGCCATGAGACACCCACCCATCAGCAACACCGCGGAACCAATATAACTAGCACAAAGAACCGAGAACCACCAGCGCAAGCAGCGGCTTCCGGAGCCCGAACCGCCGCGGTGGTCTGCCCCCGAAAGCCCCGGAGGCCGACGAATTCGCCTCCCGGCTCTCCCTCTCCCACCTCTCCAGCAGCTTGGTGGGCACGAAGCGGATCCCTTCCCCGAAGTCCAACCCCTGGATCTGGGCCAGTCCCCCGCCGCCGGCGTCCCTCTCTCCGCCGGGCCGCTCGACGGCGGACCCCGGGAGGAAGGCCTGGAAGAGCGCGATGACGAGTAGGAAGGCGGCGACGGTGAGGACCCACTGGACGTATCCGACCTTCTCGGAGAAGAGGAAGCGGGCGAGGCGGGATCGAGCGCGGTGGAGGGAGGAGCGGCCGACGGCGGGGGGCGGGGAGGAGCGGAGGAGGGGGCTCCGCTTCGGCGGAGCTCCTACTACGGCCGCCTCGAGGGAACCCATTCTACTGGAGAAGCATGGAGGAGGAATTGAGCTTCAAGAGTAGCGGCAGTTAGTGAAGGCTTCGTACGGCGCCGGAAGCCATGAAGGGAAAGAACAGGTCGGGAAGAGTAGCGTAGCGTTCGAGCAGAGTCGGAAAGGGTGGAGGAGCGCTCACTGTGGGCGAACATGGGAATAAGGGAAAGGCTGGTGGGGTAATCGGACGAAGGATAGCGACGCGGAGGGCTACGCGGATGATCCGTAACCGTACATCCGTTGTCGGGAGCCGGGTGATGTGATGACAGCTCCCTTCGTCTTTGGAATAGGAGGGATTTCTCATGAAAAGTAGTAATTTACCACAACACCCCTATCTTCATTTTGACCTTTTGCCCTCCGATAGAATTATATCTACGAAGATACCCCTGAAGCGCTCGATGCCACGTTGATGGCGTCCGAGTACGTACACGTGTAGCATCATAATTTTCTCAAATAAAAATATATTTTGTTAATTTCTCCCAATAAATATATTATATCCTATATTGGGTAGTATCAATTTTTTCAAAAAAAAATTCTTTTTTAACTTAACAAAAGTGTTTTCTACACATAATATTATTTTTATATTATATAATAGTATTTTTAGTAATATAAAAAATATGATGTTAAAGATATTATAATATAGTGTAAAAATACTGTAAATATAATTTAAATTAAAAAAAAATAGTGTAGTACAAAAAAAATATTGTAACTGATTATATGGATCGGTCCAAAAAAAGAAAAAGAGATTTAAAGTGTTAGAAAACAAAGAATGTTGTTATGAAATTCTGAAAAGTGCTTTTTTTTCCGGAAAGGGATTATTTCGGAGAAACTTTCAGTTAGAGGGCATCATCGTCATTAACTCTGCTTTATCTTTGTAGCATTAATGTGACGTCGCTTGGTCGGCTCAAAGGTCAGAACTAATCGACGTTCCTTTCAGAAATAGAAGCTCACGCGTTCAATCCGAACTGCTACGCTAACATCGAAACCTCCCTTAAAAAGATTTACTTATGCCTCTAAATACGACGGATTTGTTTTGACGTGAGTTCTTATGGCGAGACAGTAATACGTCGTGCATTAAGTTTCGCGGTGATGGATGGACGGATGCGAGTAAACTGGAGGGACCAAAGGAAAAAAGACATGCCGAGGACTCATCCCATGTGATGGGCGACACCCCATGTCTCACGAGATCTCCCCATCACATTGAACGTGGACCCCACGCAAAGCCAGACATCTACCGATCCAAGAAGACATTATATACGTATGAGTACCTAATGTTTTGACGGTCGGATGGAAAGAATAAGATAATGAATCTACCTGCTACGATGTAGCCTTCGTTCTGCAAGGACAGTAGTATCTTATTATCAAAGGTCTGTGTCGATCTGATCAGTAGCTATTCAGCAACTTGTTGGCTTGCGAGGAAGATCGAAATGCCAGATGTTGAAGACGATGCCTCACCTACCGATAACGTCCGCCAAGTGGTACCGATGGGCGGTGTTGTGGACACAATGTTACCCTGTTATGCATTGTAGGGACGCCACATTAAACAGGATGACACCGAGAGGCTGGCGATCGAAGAAGCTTTCGTGGTCGACGCCCACAACAGTGGGGTAAGTGCCGAGCGGTGCTTCTATGGATGGACAGTGCAGAGCGGCAGCATCCATGTTCTTCCAGCTTGGCAGCGCCCAGCGCTACAAGAATGGTTTTGATAGTGCTGTAAACAGTAGATTTGCATTTGTGGTGGGAGAGTGAAGGCATTGATGCTTTGAGCGATTCCTTGCGGGATTCGCCCTGCAGCTTTACATGGATGCGTGCGAGCTTATATTAATGCAGAGTGAGTGTATTCTCACAAGTGGGACATGCCTCTGGGCTCACCTCTTTAAAGCCTCCAGCCTGACGAGTGAAGTCCAGATCTCTGCGTTTGTTCGGAAAGCACGTATAAAACTAAGCAGCGTCGTCTGCGGTCAGATCGAATGCATTATTTTATGTATTTGTTATAGCATATTTTAATTCATACTGATCATCTTATCATTCGAACAAAGACTTAGATGGAGAACCAGAAATGCACCTTAAAGCTACAAGAGAGTACGGATTGAAACCAGATGATGGAGAGTTCGGATCAGGAATATAGCATGGCTTGGAGAAGCTGAACAGGGACGAGCTGGCAGTGCCATCCAACAAAGAAGAACGCTGTCTCTGTGGCTCTGGTTCGACTCTCCTCTTCTTGGCACCGCCAGCGGCCAATCCAGCAGTCGGAGTCAAGGCAGGGCAGAGGCAGCCGCCACCCTGAAAGCAAGTGCTGGAGCGAAGATAGCAGTAGGAACGATTGTCCTCTTCGGGGAAATGAGGAGGTCCGGAGGACTCATCGGAGACCATGGACACGTCCTCCTCCTCCTCTTCTTCAAAGGGACCACCTTTGGCCCGGACGAGAGGCTGAGGTCACTCACCAAAGGACTAGTCTCAGTAGTCAGTCCAACCAAAGTGACATTTGCTGCTGCAATCTGAGCTAACATCTTCCTCAGCTCCGCAATCCATAAAGAATTTAGCGAATCAGGGGATGAACACCCAAAGCAGAATAGGCCTAATTACTATATTTAAAATTAATATATATTATGAAATTAGAAGAAAATTCATTCGGGGATGTAGTTCAGATGGTAGAACGCTCGCTTAGCATGCGAGAGGTACGGGGATCGATACCCCGCATCTCCATTTTTATTTTTTTTATTATTTTTATTTCTGAAAAAAAAACTGTTTTAAAAAAAATAGCACGACAATATAAAAAAACCACTAATAGAAAATATATAGACATTAAAGCAATAAACCACATGTGTGTTTTATTCCACTCCAATTAGATATAATTTTGGTAAACAATAATTCAACAATATAGGAAATATAATAATTTTAGTAAAATGACAGTTCAACAAATTTGAAAAGCTAACAATTATTTACAGTAAAATAAATTGAAATATATATTTTTTTTACAAAGAGTAAGTGACAGAGCCAAAAGATTCGAGCTTATAAATTATTATTATTATTATATTTGTCGTAATATCATGCTAAGTACATGTAAAAAACATATAAAAGTTCATACAACCATTTTTTGTTTCCATGATGAAAAATATACTTTAAAAAATAAAAAAGAATCTCCTAAAGATCTTGAAAAATACCTATTTTTTTCAGAACGTATATGAAATTGCAATTTTCCAAGATATATGTAACAACAACACCTGACCCATCTTTATTGTATGTATGGCATGATGATTGACAAAGTTTAACGTACAAAAGAAACAAACAGATATACAATTTTGAAATGTGCAATACATGAAAAGAAATTCACATAATTTTGTGTAGATTTATTCGAGTAATCATCAAAAGGTCATTTCAACTCTCACCTCACTCATCTCACACCATACACAGACTATAATTCACAATGATAACAAGATCCATCTAAGACCAACCCACATCCATTTTATAAGCTGCTTTCTGACCTGATCAATCATTCCATCTCCTGCCATTGCTATGCTTGCATCTCTGATCCAGCATAAGTACACTATTATCGCCATAATACATCAAGTAATTCTCAGCTTCCATGCATCTGGGATTATTTGCGCAATCTTTCCATCCATGAAGCAATTGGACAACCAGTTGTTCCTGGTAGTTCACTGTAGCAAGACACATAGTTCATCCAACTTTAACATATACTAGAAAAGGAACAACTCCATGACAGCTTACAGAAATACTAACTATATCAGATGATTCATAAGATCACCATTGGTATAAAACAGCTCTTAACCATGGTATAATAAGTACCGACTTAAGAACTCAAAAAGTGAGAGTTGCAAGCAAAATGGATAAGCAGACACTGCAACCATTGAAGCACCATTCAGTAGCAAATGAATTGCCAGGATCAACTGCAACCACACAATACCTTCTTCTTTATTGGAACTTTTTATCCTTCAGAGGCCCCATTGGAATCTTGCTCAAGTATTTTACGTGAATCACAACATAGTGCTTCTTGAACTCTGCCTCTGCTTTCTCTGCAAATGCATCAACCCTGTCCTCATATTTCTCATACAGAACAGGAACCGTGTACAGTGCGACAAATGCTGTTCCCGATACACAAGGATGTTAAAAGTCTAAAGATGCAGAAAAAAGGATAAAAACACTCATGAGCTATCACAAAATTTAGATTACCTATGTAAAATAACATCAAGAAACTGCAGCAATTGGCAATGATCGATAGAACCCACAATGCAGCAGCAGCCTAAAATCAAAGCACAAGCCATTAGAGACCCAAAACAATGCACCAAAACTATCAAACGTCTTGGACAGAATACAATAAGCAGCATACAGCAAGAAACTTCTTCAGGTCACGCCCTGATGCGATGTCCCTCAGTGCAACCAAGCCCCGGTTGATCACGTATCGAAGTGAAAGCACAACGTTCAGAGCTAGATCCTCAGAAATGCTCACCTCGGGAACGTGTGGCCGCGACCTGCCAAAGAAAGCACGAATAGAAGTGGAGCCATTGGAGATAAAGGAAAAAAACAGTACAGAGCAACATGAATCACAGAGATAGATAAGCTCACTTGCTGATGAAAGTGGTCGCATTGCACCAGAGGAAAATAATGGCTAGAGAGAGGATGAGCCCATGGCACACCAGGGTGATCAAGTGGTACTCCATCAACTCGAAGAAGACCCAGATAGCCGTCACCGCACCAAACGTCGAGGCGGATACCTTCTTGTTCCTCCATAGGAAAACATCAGCAGCTGCTCAAGATTGTTCATCGGATCATCGGAGTCGATACGACAAAGAGACGAATCTAAATCTAAAGTTTACTTCTCAAGCTAAAAGCTTATAATCAATCAATACAACCCACATAGTTCGATTCGATAAAGTTTGCAGGACCTGATAAACCAAGCATAAATCGAGGTCAATAAGTTTCCTTGGGCCTAATTAGGGCTTACATACTATAAAAAAGATGTAACTTTTCTCGTAAAAAGATTGACGAACCAAACAAGTACAGTTGATTCGCATCAATACTACCCAAATTACTTGGAACACATGATCGAGGCTAAAGCAATCAAGAAAATATATCCGATCAGAATCCAAGCAACATAATTAAATGAAGAAAGCACAAGGAGCTCGTACGTTTCCCGCCACCCAAGACCTTATGGACCGGCTTCTCGCGGCCGAATAGCCGGTAGATCTTGGCCTTGACGGCCTCGGCGGCCGCAGACGGTCCCTTCGAAGATTTTTCATCGTCTGAATCCACCACCGACGAAGAGTGTCGTCCGTGGAACTTCTCCGTGATCTTCTCCAGCAACGATTCCTCCCTGTGCTCCGCCATCTCTCTCTCGCTCTCCGTGCGGGAAGCAGGGGGTGATCGGCGGCTCTTAAGCAGGTATTAAGGGGCCCGGGCCACGGAGACGCGATCACGACCGTCGAATCGGGCGCTGCTCGGTTTGATTAACGGGCAATATGGAAATATGTTGATTGATAGGGGCAACATTGTCCAAAAAGAGTTGAACGGCTGTTAGTTTGACGGCGACGTCGACGGTGATTTGTTCGGAGAGGCCTGTGACGCCCGTCCGGACGGCGACGTTAGTTTCCTGTTGCCTTTTTCTGGTTGTACTGGCCGGCACGCCCACCTCACGTGCCGTTGTGGTAGATAAAACGCGTAGGTAAGCCGGTAAGAGAGGCCGATGGCACGCGGTAAGTCATTGGTGGGACCCGAGGCGACACGGGAAAGAGAGGTTCGGGAGAGGGCAAAAGCGGGATCTCGTACATCTTTCGAGTTCGTTTTTGTTCCCGCCCTTTTGTGCTGCTCGTTTGAACCCGCGAATGCTTCGATTATATACGAGTTTTTTTGTTCCTAAAGCTAAACAATATTGTTAATTCAGATATTGGTGGTAAAACCTTCTTACTATGAAGTATATGTGAGTTTTTGTTCATAAGAATAACAAATATTATTTATTAATTATTATAAATCGTCGATATTGATTCGACGTAATGTACAAGAGCTATTGTTAAGACTGAACAACAACATGGAGATCGTAGTTACATCATATAAAACCCTTTGTAGGATGAAATAATAAATCAATATAACCAAGTAGCAATAATACAATCTCGAACAAGTGGTTCACAACACTAATACGAATCAACTCAACTTAAAATATTATTTTTAATAATTAAATAATTAATTTAATAGTTTGATAAAAGTTACATTGTGTCATGACCCTACTCAATATGGACTAAATGATATTGACTAAATACCCTACTCAATATTGTGTCATGACATAATATAGACTAAATGATATAAGGATTATGACACATTGAATGTTATTGATGCCTGTGACTAACACTCTATTGTTATTTAGATGATACGGTAATGTCTTATATTTTTTAAGTTTGATGGTATGTGATTACATCTATGATCGAAGGAAGCATGTATGTGATTACTGTCCCACTATAAAAAAAATTCTTCAAATACATCCTCTTATATCTTCATCTTTTGAACACTTAGACTCATGACTTAAATCGGATCCTCTAAATCTCTTATTGACTCAAGCATTCGAGGGATATTGACGGGTATGCTCCCAATATCGAACTCACTCACCTTATAGCATAGAATTTATGATAAATTCAGACTCAAACAATCAAACATAAAGTTTTTTTTATTTTCTTAGACAAGATAAAAAGTTTAATAAGCATGATATCTCCAAAATTTACAACCAAACACAAAGTTTTTTTTTCTTGCGATAAGATAAAAGTTGAATGTACGGTATCTCCAAAATTTACATTTTACGTGTACATATAATAATACTCCATACATGTAAATATTTCATATACGTAACTGCCCTCGACATCCATGTAAAGATCTTCTATCGTCGACAGTGACGTTCTATGAACATGTCATCGACACATCACATCTGATATCAAATAATAAGGTTTATAATGTTTAGAAACCAAGGACAGATGTATTGATTTCATTATTAGAAACGATGAGGATGTTACTGTACTTGCAAGCTGTAGTTTTACTTTTGATAGAAATCGATTAGCATGTGGAAACAAAGGTGTCAATGATGTCTCTTATTTTTAGTTTTCTTAATTGATATCATTTTTTTATTATCATAAAAATGTTGACATTGTGGTTAATGTCTCTTTCTCTCTTTGTGGTGACGATGACGCTCCTTTGGAGTGAAATTATTTATGGCAACAGTAGCGTTTTCTATCGCTCGTATCGTAGCTCTCTTATTTTCTGAGATCTTATCGTTTTTGTTTGACCTAACTTGCTCGGATTGTCTCTACCGAGAAATATTTAGGATATTAAAAATCATCCTGAAAAATTCTAAAAGGAGTGCAACAAAATAAATTTAATTTCTTGATCTGAAAATAATAATAAAAAAATATATTTTTTTTTCGGTGGGGGTGTAAATTAATATAAATAAATTTATAAAATAAGATTATTTTGTCCGGTTATTATTCGAGTCGTTGTAGTATAGTGGTGAGTATTCCCGCCTGTCACGCGGGTGACCCGGGTTCGATCCCCGGCAACGGCGGATTGATTTTTACCTTGTCCTTTCGTTATTGCTATTATTATTTTTGGCTCGACGGGCAGAGAAAGAACACATCGTCGAGATCACATTCTGACCTCATGCGAATGCTTACTGCAGAAGAGAAGGCGAAAGACCGGAAGATGGTAGCAGGTCGACTTTCCGGGGGTTGTCGTGGAACCAAGTCGTCACATCAAGATCACATGCCATCGTCTTCCATGGATCGAAGCTGGTGGGAGTGATCCAGTAGCGTCGTACCCATTGTTCTGGTGGATCCTGTTCCTGTTTTCTGCACTGAGAAGGACGGTCAACCTCGTGCAACCTCCTATCTCATCGATTCCAAAGACTTCTTGGAATCATGTAGCATGAACGCGAGACAGTATCCTAACCCTGTCCGTGGACTTTCGGGGGTGGCCGCCTCTCCCTGTCCTCACGATCGACCACTCACTCACTGGAGGAAAAGTATGATACAGCTTAGTTACCTTCTTTACTGTAGTCCGAGGAGTCTTTTAGGTGGCGCAGGCTACTGGCGGAAGCCGAGAAAAGGTTCCGATCGTTTCGTCCTCATCGTTGATTCGAATCTATGGTGCCACTGCCGCCGCTGCTATGGAGCGAGGGCGCTCTTTGAAGTTGCCTCCCGCTCCTCGTCTGGCGGTCCCACCTTAAAGCACGCCATGGAGCTCTTCAGGCTGCTCGCACATGGTGGTAAACACGGTGGCGGCGCGCCCTCCTCGGCTACTAGGCCTGCCGCCACCGCGGACCTTTGCCCGGACAACGACGACGGACCCTTCTTCGACCTCGACCTCGCCCTGCCACTGCGGGAAGACGCGGACGTCCATCGGGAGAACCGGCAGTCCTCCATCGACGCGGATTCGGAGGACGACGACGGTGGCAGTCACCTCTGCGACCCGGTCCTGTCGCTCTACCCCTCCGACGGCCTCTTCTTAAAGGGTCGCCTCCTCCCGCTCGAGCCGTCTTCCCTGGGGGTCTTCTCCGCCTCAGCGCTGCCCAAGTCGACCAAGTCACAGGTTCCCGCTTTCCTCCTCAAATCCGCCGCCAGAGTTCGCGCCTTTAAGCTGGGCTTTCACAGGAGATCGAAGTCGGCCTCGCCGGAGCTCAACCCCGCCGCCTCCCCGGTTACTACCTCCACCTCGCCGAAGCAAAAGCATCACAACGACATCCACGTCAAAGCCAAAGCGGAGGAGGCGCCGCCGGTGTCGCTCTTCGCCAGAGAAAACATCTCAAGAAGCTCCAGCAGCCGCAGCTCGGCCCAGATTCGCATCGACGGCGCTTTACCTGCGTCGGACGAGAAGAAGCTCCCCTGGGACGTGCTCCAAAGGTGTCTTGACAAGCTTAAGCCGCTTTACACCAGGATCTCGAAGCGCCGGTTCTCCGAGCCGCTGCGGCCTGTCGGGAAGGGCGCAGAGGCGGACGGAGAAGACCGGCGGAGAGTGGTAGAGTCAATTGCGAGCAGCTTTAACGGGCCACTTAAGTCGCAAGACGGGAATACACTGGCGGGGCATAAGGTTGTTAGCCGACGATTGAGGAAGAGCCGGTCGGCTTCGGCTGCCGGGAGGCAGGATGACTTCCTCATGGAGCAGCGGGACGGGATCCAGAGCGCCATCGCTCACTGCAAGCGCTCATTCAACAGAGGTACGTACGATAGCTTCCGAGTCCGTGCTACAGTACGTCTATATCTTCCATCTCAATCGAGGACGGCCGTGTCAACTCGGTTTGCAGGGACCGACTCGCCGCTGACGCGGTCGAGGAGCGATTCCGGCAACGGGAGATCGCTGGAATCAAGCAGCAGCAGCAGCAGCAACAGTAGCACCACTTGACCGTCGTCCATGCGGAGACCAAAACGCATGAACGAAGGAAATTGAAGGAAAGAAGAAGATGATTGGATAGTGTTGTCGTTAGGCAGAGCTCTTTCTGCTTTCTTGTAATTAGATCAGCATGCAACATCGTCTCATCGCAATTTAGTCTCGGTTCCTTTTGTGTCGACTCTCTCTCTCTCTCTCTCTCTCCCTCCCTCCTCTTTCGGGGACGAGAAGTAGAGACAGAGAGAGGGTATTCATACTGTGATTTCGCGGACAGTGGTAGCAGCGAATCCAATGCTCCTCCTTTTGGAAGTGCTCGGTTCAAGACCTGCTTCTTGTGAGCCTTCAGCAGGTAAGACAGTATTAGAACCCTGTGAGGATTCCCAGGTCAGGTGGTCACAGCAGCTTTGTTTGAGCATATGTAGATAATGTTAGTTCATCAGGTTTGATGTCTTCTGGAACAAAGCGTTCGCCAAGATCTTCCAGCATAGGATTCGAGTTCCAACAAAAACATAGTAGTTTCGTGATTGACTGCTTGATTTCACGGCAATGGTTCCTTACATCGACTTGCATGGCTTTGGTGCTATAAAAAGAAAGGGTGACCCTTTTTGCGAAGAGGAGAAAAAGCGAAAAGAGTATAGTGCATAACTATAGACCATTGAATTGCTTTTACCATTACTTGCATGGCATTGGTCATGGTGATCTTCCTCTTCTAACGGAGTCAAAGGTACTGTGGTGTACATGATCCATTGAATTGCTTCGTCTGCACACAGTTCGTCGAACTGTCGTACGCGCATGGTGATGAACTCTTCAACCGCGAATGAACTGTAGGCTCGTTATTGCTTTCGGATGATTGTTTTATGTGGGCATCTTTTTAGGCCTTTTGGATGCAATAATGATCTCTTTAACCAACCGAGATCTTGTGTCCATAGTCCATAGTAAGTAGTTTATTATGAACGGAAATCATTAGGAAAAAAATATTATATTTATAAGTTATAGAATGATTTTCCTGAAAACATTCGTCTTTCTCGGATATCTCTCGTATTTATTTTTTCTATTTGATGAAAGCAAAGTGAAAGGGAAGAAGGCGAAGATCTTATGTCCATAGTAAGTAGTTTATTATGAACGGAAATCATTAGGAAAAAGATATTATATTTATAAGTTTTAGAATGATTTTCCTGAAAACATTCATCTTTCTGGGATATCTCTCGTATTTATTTTTTCTATTTGATGAAAGCAAAGTGAAAGGGAAGAAGCAAAGATTTCTATTTGATGAAAACAAAGTGAAAGGGAAGAAGGCAAAGATCTTGTGTCCATAGTAAATAATTTATTATGAACGGAAATCATTAGAAAAAAAATATTATATTTATAAGTTTTAGAATGATTTTCCTGAAAACATTCGTCTTTCTCGGATATCTCTCGTATTTATTTTTTCTATTTGATGAAAGCAAAGTGAAAGGGAAGAAGGCGAAGATTTCTATTTGATGAAAGCAAAGTGAAAGGGAAGAAGGCGAAGAAATAATGGGATTGAAGCGAGAGATATGTAGGATATTGAAAGAAAAAAAATGAGGATAGCAAATGAAAAAAACTGAAAATTGGAGCATCATCCAAAATAAAAAAAAAACTTAAAAAAATATTTCAAGAAAATCATTAAAAGTTTTAATATATTTCTAATTTAGATGTTTAAAAATATTATATTTTACAAGCACTATAATATCATCCAAATGCAACACAAGCATCACAGCTCTCATCTTTCGAGTACACATAATGCATGTAACACTCTGATAGTTGAATTCATATGATCAGATGCCGCAGGCCACCGATGTGATTTTATAAACAAGTGTAGCAAATAGTATGTGTTAACTTCAATGGCTGCAAGTGATTTGAGTTCCTGCAATACTGATGTCCAACGTTGAAGCCGGCGATGAGACTACAGCACGACAAAGGCACGGGATGTGCCAGTGAAATGACGAATTTTCCCAAACAAACTCTTTGATGCGCCGAAATGCCTTAGTCGGTAGACACCTGCAGCAACTGTTTCCGGGATCCTCCACTCTATCGTCGCATGGCTATGGGCACTGAACCTTGAAGGTCTAGACCACTTGAACCGCAAGCTGAAATCGTCGTCGTCGTATACAGGAACCCAAGTACTGCTGCCGTCCAAGATCTCCACCAGCGAAAATGTGCCCTCGGTCAGGAGGTCATTCCTGGGGCAAGCAGACCAGAATGTTGCAGTGACCATGTCACCTGGCCTGAACGTGGAGTTTTCAGGAACATCGGTGCCCACATCCCCAAACTTGACACCATATGGAGTTGTGTCCATGACGACGGGAGGGAGAAAGCTGATCTGTTTATCCAAGAGATCAGGAGGTTGCAAGTCCGATTCGATGATTTTGCCATCCAGGAGAGCAGACGTGAGCTTTTTGAACTCCTGAATGTAACCACTGAGTGTGTGGGGACCATACAAAGTCGATGCACCCTAAAGAAGAACAAGACAAATCAAGCATAAGGAAAATTTGACAAATAAATAATTTAAAACTAGATAGCAGCCTATGCTTATAAAGGCAGAAAGCGACATGTATGAAAATGGATGATACGGTGAACACTCATGATTCATAACTAAGTTTTACCTCATATCTTTGGATCAGGTACTCATCATATGTTGTCACATATTGAGAGTATGTGTTTGATAGACCAGCAATAACAATGTGAACATTACTATCAAATTCGCCATTGCCATCACTGGTAAGTACTGTTCTAACAGCATCTCGCAGGCGCCTCCCAGCCATTGTAGAAAACTCTGCAATGCGAAATAACAGAACATTCATAACTACTCTAAAATCCACCTGATACATGATGATTTTAAAGATAAAAAATAATTGACATTTATAAAGAAGAAAATGTGAAATATATAAGCAATAATGAAAGAGAGAAACAGTTCTTCAAATGATTCATTACTGCCAAAAGAAATTATAGACGGAGAATTTATTCACATACACACAATCCGAGATGCTGATGATAAAATTTTGAAATCCTTTTAATGTGCCAAAAAAGCAAACTAAGCATCTACCTCCAGGTACACAGAGGATGACCACCTGTCCTATTCGGATTATCTGCACTGGAAGTATCGCGGGCTGGAGGGGAAAAGAAAATCAGTGATGATCAATAATGAAAGAGAACAAGAAGAGATAGAGCCATTGTAATATACCAATTGTTCCAAAATGCTCTATTGCATGATTACTATTGGTGCAATGTGCCACCATCCCACAAAAAAATGCAGTAGACACAGACAATTTATTGATTAAAGCAAATGTGCATTTAGTTAGTCCATACTTAGTCCTTTTGATATATCAGTAGCACCAATCTACATATCTCAACTCAAAATCTTTCGTCCAAAATTAAATAGTTACTAAACAAATATCGGGAGAGGAGAAAGATACAAAGCTACCTTAAAATTCTCATGAAAATCAATCTTCCAATTGACAACTATTGCCCTATTGACAAAGTATTCGATTTTTTAGAATTTACAACTCACTATCCTCACTGAGATAATAGCAGCTTACTATGTTATCCTTTGCCTTATTTTGTTGTGGATGCCGTCCAGGCACAGAGAAACATGAAGGTAATCGTATCTAGGTTAAATCTTCCTTCTCACTAAATGATGATCTAGGTCTATTGACAGACTACTGTATTCAGTAAATATGAAGCTCACCGCCCAATCATATGGTAGATCCATATCACCAGTGTCAAGTAAGATCGGCTTTGGCTGTTGACAAGCAACTTGCTCCTTGCTAGGTGTTTTCAACAAATTTCTCACCAGTTTCCAGAAAGGATTACCCTGAACCATCATTAAGATTCTGTAATCAATGTTTTACCGCACAGAGCGAGAGAGAGAGGAGAAATAATAATGACCAACTCCTTATAACCAACCTTGTCATCCCCTTGCTTAAAATCAAACGCTCCAGGACCATCTGTGGTTCCTGCAGCAAAAGCAAATCCCATGGCTGCCGGACATGTTTTAACAACTTCCTGGCCTCCATCACTCGAAAGAAGTGTGACCTCAAGCTTTGAGAAATCTATGTAGGTCTGACGATAGTCAACTTTTCCTTTTACCTGCTCAGAAGCCTTATCAAAGAGTTCAACAGCCTTCGTGAATTGCCTATCACCAATGATCCTGGTGCTTTCAAATTCATCTGGGTATCTGACAAATGAAGTAGATCCAAGGGATTAACACTTGATTGAAATTAAGTTAACATAAATGACTCAGAAAGCAAATTAGTGATACCCTGGGCCTCGTCCATAGCAAAGTTCATTCTTCCCGTTGCAGGTACTGTGATTGAAATCACAAGGAAGTCCAGTATCTATGCAGAAAGTCCCGAGAACATTTGGACTCACATCTCCACAGTTTGATTGACAAAAGGCAGATACAAATTTCGATTTGCCATCTTGCCCATTTCGGACTCGTTGTGAGACACTTTCAGAGCTTGCTAAATGCCTTCCACCTGATGCCAGGAAAGAGGACGCCAGCTGCCTTAACTTATGAACTGCAAAAGATGACTTAACAAAGTCAAAATACTGGGAAAGTACCTATACCATATTAACAAGTAATTTACATACTTTGACTATAAGAATGAAAAGAATATAAAAAACATACAGTTCTCATGTGGTTGAGGAATTATCATCGAAACCCTTCGATGAAGTGAACTATGTCTAACGCCAGTGACAATGTCACTTCCTTTAGCATAACCCGTTTGCTCTGCCCAGTCCTCCATAAAACGTGCAGCAGCTCCTTTGTTGTCGCCACTTATCAAGGAGTTTGTACGACTCATTGAAGTACCATGAGTCGCAAACCAGTTAAAACTCCCAATGGGACCCCATTCATCATCTACAAACTTCAATAAAGTCATTTCTTTGTCAACATCATACTTGAATTTGCTTCGCTCCGCAGCAGGATTATTAAGGTAGGCACTAGGACTGCGATTTATGCTAGCATCCAAGAGTTCTCCTGAAAATCATAGAACTAACTGCATTATAAATAGACAAGCAGATCCCTTTACATGTTGCTCGTGGCTAATTTGAAATAGCATGTGTACTCTAATTTTTCATAATTCAACAAATTGTAATGGTAAACAAATAAACCAAAGAAATTAATACTCCTAAATTGGCAGTTTCTACGATTAATCTACACTGATACAATTAATAAAATTAAAATTAAACACCCATCATAAAACATGAGAGACTTCCACTACCATTGTTGACAAAGATATTTCCTGGACGGAGATTTTCATGGGCTTCTATGATGCTTTTCTCGATGCCATCGACAATGACATCAAATGATTGCCTTACAAATCCAAGAGATGTTACAATATACACAACATATTGGAGGTAACCCCCAGGACCAGCATGAGTGTGAATCCCACTGATGGCTACATTTTTGTCATTGTACATGTCCCCATACCTGCCAAAAATGAAACACCATGATGCATTATAAGATTGGAAATATATGGAAATTAAAATCTTGAGACGTTTTGATTCATGAAAAGATTTAAGCATAATAATCATCACATATAATATCCAAGAAAGTAATTACACCTCCATTGCACTATAAACCTAGCAAAAGATTCAATTTGAATGCTAGGAAGAAATTTATATGATATTCAGTAAAACATTCTTCATGTATCAGTATGCAAAGTTGGTCCAAAAAGAAAACCAACATGAATTTTACACTGAATTTCCTGTGTCTGTAAATCATAGATAGACACTATTGTCACCATAATCTAGAATCTCTAGGATGATTTAATTCAATCTAACTTGAGGTATAACAAAAAAGCAGCAACTTCCATATCCCAATAAAGCAGGAAGAATTACTCTGTCTTAGACTCTTACCCTCATAGAACTCCAATAGTTCTTATCAACTTGCACCAGTTCATGGGTAGCCTAAATGACATCAGTACAATCAATACATCCTGAAATGGTGCTATAACTAGAGATCAACAACCAAAAAACTTAAAAAAAAAAAGCAAAATAACTTGGAGAACAATGTGAAAAACCAAATCTTAAAACAGCATTAACAAAAAGATATTTTTTCTACAAAGTAAAAGAAATACCAAGTAAAAGAGCACCATAGAGATTAGAACTTAACGTAGCTACTTTTTTTAGATAATTTAGCCTAGAATACCTTGACTTTAGTCTCTCAAGGACTTTAATCGTCACAAGCTGAGATGCCATGCATGCATCAAGATTCACAAAAACTACACGATTCCCTCCTGGCTCTGCAACAATAAATGCCCGGGCCTTCAGTCTGAAATGGACACCAGAAGCAACCTGTTCAGCATTAGCATATCCCATCATATTGACATCAGCTGCAGGTCCTGTTATGTCATAGCTCCCAAGCCCAATTAAATATGTTGAATCTGATTGAGTTCCTCCAATGTTCTGGATGGAAACTAACAGCAAGAGGTAAAACCACATGTTTGCCATTGAACCAATGGTACAATGGAGAAGACGAATGTGACTCCTCTTGCACTGGGAAAGGGACCTCCCAATCAAATTCAAGTACAAGCCATCTTGAGCTGAACCTAGACAACAGGGAAGAAGATAGAGTAAAAAAGAAAATCTGAAAAATAACTGAATCCGGCATGTAGAAGAACTAAACATGTAGATGCACATTCAGAACATAATCCAGCATTTCATCAAGATGGACAGAAAATATTGCACCATGCTCTAAAGATAACACTGCACATCAACAAAACTTGACTTTAAAATGTAAGGCTGATATTCTAACAAAATGAAAGTTTCATATGTAGCTAATTACAGCACATAAGAGTGCACAGCCAGAAATTAGGACGCCGAGGCTGATCCTTAACCTCAGGCTTCGGCAACAAATGTATTTTCTGGACTAAAAGTTGGCAAATCATATCTGAAGAACTACACGGAAAAAAAAATATGAACAAAGATACCAAACGAATATATATTTATCTAATATATTTGCTTATATAGGATATGATTTTTAAATAATATTCAGACAATTGTAGCATATTGAAATATATAACTACTTCAAGGAACAGTTACAATACAATTATACTTCAGCAACAGTAACAAACTGACGTGGGCATCCACGGCATCAGCTGTATTTGTTACCAAAAGATAAATATGGAAACTGCTAATGGATAGACAACGCGATAGTGAGCAGATCTCCAAGTTAATGGACATATTTTTTGCGTCTACAAATTATAGCATTTTAAAATGAAAGAAAAGATAGTAAATTTGGAACATAAGAACAGAGAGAGAGAGAGAGAGAGAGCACGAACTAATTAACAGATAAGAACAAACTATACATGGAAAAGACATAGAAACAGCCGAAAACAATCAACTTTTAACACGGTAGCAGATGACGTTGGCTACCATGAAGATAACTAATAAAGACCGTATATAGTGATATGGGATTTCTTGTGGAAAGGACGATGGAGGTGGGATTGCTTCGAGTTTCAAAATCGCATGCAGACTGATCCGATCAGACTGTCAAATTGCTACGGAAAGTGAAGGTGATCGGAAGGTAGAGACCACCGGCGGCGGTGATAACTACGGCGGCTTCCGATCGCGCCTCTAAAACGAGAGAGAGAGAGAGAGAGAGAGAGAGAGAGAGGGGAAGAGATCTCAGCAGCGAGCAAGTGTTAGGGCTGCTGCTGCTCCTCTTCCTCCTCGTACGAGGTCAACAAGCTGAACCCCTTTAGTCGATACCCCAAGAAAAAAACAATCAAAAGTAGCACGAATCACACGTCCCCAGCAAAACCAGAGAAGCGTACCGCGCTTGGCACCACCGAATTAGATAGAGACCACGGTCAGAAACGGGAGGAACAAAGCAAGGCGGATTGCATACCCCCAACGTGTTGTTGGTGAAGTCGCTGGGAGATTTAGTTGAGGGAACAACGAGGTCGTGGCGTGCAACGGCACGCAATCGCTCGGTAAGGATGAGGGGTTGGGACCGTCTCGCACGGTGCGCTTTCTTGCGTTCGCAAACACCGACGAATTAGGTCATGAGTAAAGCAACCTACTAAAAGCCTCAACGACACGTTTGAAGCCCAATCAGTACCAAATGGTGGATAGATGGAACTTACCTACGCATCAGCCCAATCGGACTTGGATCAAACATCATTACCTACGCATCTCTCACAGCTCACTGACCAGGAAGGACAAGGCCACACCATTAAAATTAGATCATATTATTTTTGGAAAATTACTATTCGCAATTATTTCTTAATATTTACAACTCATTTTAAAATGTTTAAACTTTCCCTTTCAAATCATTCTCGTCTTATTTTTGGATCAAGCAACTTCAACAACAAGCAAAACATCAACAAGAAGCAAAGAGCCGACGAGCACATTGCCTTCGACTATATTTGTGATGAGCATCAAAGGGACATGGTGACGAGCAAGGTTGATGATGATAACATCGACAACGAAGATGAAATAAGGGATTATGAAAAAAAAACATAAAATCGCTAATACTAAAACTATAAATAATAAAATAATATTTTTATTATTTTTAAAAAAATATCAATAAGAAGAGGATTATCATCAATAGTAAGTAAAGAGGGGATTGTGAATAGTAAACTTATATTTTTGTTAGTTACATTGAGAACTTAAAGCAACAAACCCTGCAATAAAATATGAAGCCTGGTGGATCAAACCGCTCACTATCATCTTTCTTGTTGATACGAATAACCACGAAGGTATTGGCTCAACACAGAAAATGATTACTTATTTGGCCTAATTGGGTTAAGCTGATTTATGAAGCAAACTTAATGCAGAAACAAACGAATTCCAATCCAACACAATGACATATTCACATCTTAATGAGGAATTGCCATTATCTAATCCACTGAGTAATCTTTCAGATGAATGCAGAACACCAATATCTGGTGTTCAGGAAGAAAAACACCATACTTTAGCGTACCTGTCTCACCTACTTGCCGTGTGATTGAAGGGCAGAAATGGGCAGACAAGCAATAAGTCGGGTAGGAAGTGACGAAATGAGCGTTTAAGCAACAGCATTAGACAAGCTAATATTGATGACATTAGTGTACGTGCACTCACATCTAAAGAATGCAGCTGCAAGAAGGTTTTACAACATGCGGAAAAAAAAGGGCATCAATTAGGGGCAAACTGTAAAGGAAAAGAAAAGAAAGAACACAGGACAAGGAACAACACCCGACAAACATAAGGCAGCATCTTCATTGCAGATTCTTAAGCAAATTTTGGCCAATCATTCATTCATTTGCAATAAAATGTGACCTGAAAAATATTGATTGAAACAGTTCACATAATTTACGTTGCAGAATACCAAATGTGCAGAGTCATAAAGCTCCCCGCTGAGTGGTCATCACAGGTTCTCATAAACCCAAACACTATGAAGTTTACACTCACTAGCTCATGACATGGAGTATAGTTGCTGCCAGCATTGGCACCCACAGCTGGCTGGTGACACAGCTCACCAGCCGCCGCCACCATTCCCTTTTCCACCACGACCCCTTTCCACAATGCCCAAGCATCTGCAACAGCTTCCACCGCTGCACAATATGCGCCCGCACCATCACTATTGGGAATCGCGACCATCAACGTCATGTTGACACGGGTTGCGACTAGCAAATGCCACGTAGTCAACGACGCTACTATAGCCGCCTACGACTAAGGCAAGCCAACCGTCGTAAGACTATTGCACATAAGCATCCGTGCATATGACCATCGTCGACTACCACACCTCACGACGCTTCCACTGTGTACAGTAGCACCTGTACACAACCGCTCCCCATGATTGGGTTGACGATCACCGGAAGCCACCACCCCCGTAAACAATACTATCATCGACATCAAGCTGTCGACAGTGGTCCATCAATCAAATACGAGAAACCTCACATCGCCCGTAAACAAGCGATAGGACGAACTAGATAAAAAATAGATCGACAATACAAACGGATCGTTCATGCATTATAAATAAAAACTAAAAAATACCTTTTCGCAAGCAAAGGATGCTAATAAACAAATATAACATATTTGATTTTAAAAACATGATTCTGATATCAATTATAAGCATAAAAATTGTGATTATGCTATTATACGAAAAACTTTAATACCAGAAACTAAAATCAAATAACGATAGATCAAATTTACGTTGCCTACCTTTCGATGTCATTAAAAAAACATCTATATGATCTGTAGGTGCATCGTTGTCAGATCTAAAAGCGACAGTAATGTCGATCTGCAAGTAAAACTAAACTCGTCTTCTCCTCTCTTCCTGTTCTTCACAGAATCGTTATGAGCGATGGATTAGGGACAAGAAGAGATGAGAGCAGATCTATATCTCTCAATAACAAATATATGGTCCTTCTGAGATTATGTCCCTTTATAGACAATAGTAGAGGGTCTAAGATGATGATTAGGAGAGTTCCTTTTATCAAGGTCATCACCTAAGGAATCATATCATAATTAGATTTTCTTTTTATTAGTCGATAATCATAATTAGAATGCAATCATATTTATAATATATCTTACCTAATTAGATAGGATCACGTAATCTAACAAAGACAATCATAAACTGCAAATGTAATGATGTTGGTACTCAAAGCAGTGAACCTGAGAACCTGACTGTACCAACTGTTGATTCAAGAGACTAGGTTGCAACATTCTCGAATGTGACATACATTTCAATCATTGATCAAAGACATGTGGTAGCACAGGGATGAAGTGATGAGATCTAAACCAAGGGAAACATTATCTGTTTGATGTTACCTCAAAATAAAACAAAACAATGTTAGTCATGGACTACATCTTAGATACACCAAACATGCTGCTGGAGCATTTCCCTGAGATTCTACAGATCAAACAGTTCCAAAGCAATTAATCCACAATAGAGATTCCAGTCTACTTCTCAGCTGAAGTGCTTAATTAACTAACCTAATTCCTTGTTCTCAACTTCAACGAGTCTTATGGATCGCTACTTCTTTCTCTCACAAGCAGTCATAGAATCATGTTGGAGTAGTAGTAGTAGTACGGTTCACCAATACAACAACAAACATGGGCTGCATGTACTCAAGCATAAAACCCACTACGAAGCTAAAAGAAGAGGAGGTTAAAGAGGTCACCGAAACAGAGAGATTGAGGTCAGTCAGGGGATGATCAGCTTCTTTCCGGCGTAGATCTTGTTTCCGGTGATCCCATTTGCTTCCCTGATCGCATCGACGGTGACCTAAAACACCAGACACTTCAAACATTAAATTCACATAGAGATTTCCATGTCGCCGAGAATAATGAAGAGAGATCTTGCCCCATATGTTTTGGACAGACCCCAAAGCGTGTCCCCCTTTGCTATCACCACTGTCCGAGCCGAGGAGGGCCCATCGCCCCATCCGTCGCCGGAGACCGCTCTCTAAAGAGGAGAATAAAGGGAGTGAGACCAGTAATACGGAGGAGAACAAGTCGAGTGAAAGGACGACGCTACATTGGAGAAGCCCATGCGGGGTCCTCGAGGCCGCTGGGGATGAGGGTTCGGCTTCGTCAAAAGGGCCTTGGCGATGCTCGCGGCGATGCCAAAGACAACCAGGAAACCGATGGTCTTCGCAGCCACTGGGGTGTCCTTCGATTTTTCGTCGCCGCCGCCATGGTCACCGCCGGCGCTGGTGGTGGCGGAGGGCATCGCGCGGGCCTCCTAGTCGGTGGTGTTTGAATTCCCAGGGAAACCCTTCTTCCATTTTATATATATATATATATATATATATATATATATATATATATGTGGACCCGTGCACGGCCCAATTGCAACATAACACATGACATGCTTTTGGGTTATATTTGATTCACTTCAGCGATTCATTTGTGTTCGATATGAACAATGCGAATTGGAATGAGTGAGTCTCTCCATCTCACGGAAAGAACCAATCTACACAATCTTCTATCAGACAATAGATGTCAATAGAGAGACGCAGCACCATTATCAAAGCACAGCGAAGCCAACGAAGGCCACAAACAACAATGAGAAAGTTAGCAGCAGGCAACGAAGAAGAAGAAGAAGAAGAGGAATTCTGCTACAATCGATCAAAGGAGGAACTGCGTCTTAATGAGTTATCTAACAGCGCAGGCAACCGCATGAGCCCATGACTTGAGGTGCTGCTTCATGGCCAGGCCATCAGCAAGAGGAGGCATACCGCAACGACGAAGCCTGACATTCCCATCACAGTGCGCGAATCCACCGCAGCTCCGGCTCGCCGTAAGCACTCCACCATTCGACCTCAGTCCACGCAACCACACTTCCAGCTCTTCCAAATCCTTGACCTGCTCCTTCTCCTTGCAGCAAAATCTCTGATTTCTTCTCTTCTTCCCCTGCTTCCTCCTGTGTTCCGTGGTGTTGTAGGCTCCTGCTTCGCTGGTCCCTGCTTGTCCGGTAGTTCCTGCTTCTGATTCTTGGCATTTATCTGCTGCGGGAGTACAGTCTTTCTCTTGCTGCACACATGGGTAAGATATATCTGCGCTCTTGGGAACGGGAGAGGGAGGCGAAAGCATGTTGGCGAAGAACCAAAGAGAGTCCCAGGTGTGGAAGACCGCCTCGTCACCCTCGACCATGGTGGAGTCTCCACAGGAAGCTGCGGCAACGACGAGGAGATGAAGGACCCGAGGAGGGAGGCGGAGGCCACCCGCGGTTTGAATCGAGCGACTGCTTCTTCTTCGAAGCCACAACGGTTCAATTGCCACGTGACTCCAACCACAAAGTAAAGGTCGCATTATGTTTCGTGTACTCAGAATCTCTCCCCAAAACCTTATGATCCCATGTGGCCCCCGCAGTAGGTTACGTGTGAGCCACAAGTAACAGGAAGTTATTCGGGTAGAGTTCGGAGTAGATGTTTTTTGGACTCCGAAAGGTCGGTCCTACGCTCTGCTCTGTAGCCATCGCATTATTTGAATATAACAAGGAAAAATAACGACCGACATATGTATCGAATGTTAACTGTTATAATGTATGGATAGAAATACTCGCGTAGATGAGATATAATGACAAAATTAAAATAATAATTCGTTCCTTTTATTTCATGCGTAGCACAAGTTGAGCAACTTGGAAACGTGTATAGTTATTTTCCGGCGTTGCATACTTTGAATGACTTGTAACAACATGTTTTCTAACCCATCCGATGGGTTTTAGTCAATCCATGCGTGCATGAGAAATCTCGAGCAAGTCAATCTATGGGTGTCGACATCGGAACGGTAGAGAGCGACCAATTGAGGAAAATATTAACGAGAAGAACATTGGATCGACGTAGAATAGACTTGTGGGGTCTCCAGTATTTGCCCTTTTCCTTCTCGGAAAAGTAGAAGCATGACGACGACGAAACGTGTTTAACGCGACGAGGCGGCCATTTGGTAGAGATTGCTATCGCGCGTGTGGGATGCTCCTCATCTCGTGTCGGCCCAATGAAGTGGGAATTAGGATATGCGTGTACGATTAAAGCCATGTTTGGGTAGGATTTACTTTCCAAGGTATTGGCGGAAACCACCTCAAAAAGTGGAAGTGATACGATTAGACTTGACGACCGATCAGAGAGATTGAGGTCATACGGTGCCTTCCATCAGCCATCGATCTGATTCTTCCCACTCATTGAATAGAATCTAAGTGGCTCTTTAGCACCGGCGGTTGCGTTGACTTTCCGCTTGACAATACCAAATGTCGCTTTTGTCAAATAGATACAGCGCTGGCCACGTTGGCATAATAATAATAATAATAATAATAATAATAATAATAATAATAATAATAATAATAATAATAATAATAATAATAATACGGCCGGGAGCGGGAATGAGCCGCTTGATTTATAATTAAACCCATCGCTGACGTGAAGAAGAAAGAAAAAAAAGGCCAAGTTTCTTATGCACCAAGGCAAATGGCAAGGAAGATTTGCGTACCTGTGTGAGCTCAGACAGGGTCCAGACTCCAGGCTTTCTAGATGAAGGTGACTCGAGGGCGATGGATTCACCGGGTCCCACGGCATCCCGACTCACCAATAGCAGATGGGGAACTTATCCTCAAGACGAAATAGCTGTGAAAAGAGAAGATGATTAGCAAAAGCAAGTTGCCATCGTGAAGCTCGCCTCCCTCATGTTCCGGATCTCATCGCTTCAATAATAGAAGGGCATGGCTGGGGCTGCTACCACTAATATATTGGCATGATGGTGGGGACGGGCCTCTTGCAGTAGTTTAGGTGGAGTTATGTGCCCCCACATCGCTTCATCCTCTTCCTCTCCCCGTGCAGTCATGGCGAGCAACTCGTAGACAAAGTCTAGCCCAGGCGACCCGGCCATTATGTGCTTTTTTAATAGCTTGGATGTGCGCCTGCGATGACTACTAGAACTGCATCCTGTCCCCATCTGCTCCTCCACCCAACACCCTTCACCTCTCCCCGTTTCTCTTCTTCCTCTATCCATTCCCCAAGAAAGCTCTTTTGTGCCATGTTGGTGCAAAGCTCTCTTGTCCGGTTCGAGCAAAGTGAGTGATTGAGTGCTTGCCTTGGAGGATCAGCTGCGGAGCATATAGTTGGTACAGCTTTAATTATTTTGCTTCTTCGTGGATCGTAATGACCGGGAGCTGCAGCAACGAGCCCGGCGCATCCGAGGCGGACGAGGTCGGGGACGCATCCGAGGCCAACGATGGGAGGCCGGTGTCAGCTGGATCGACCGACGACTCGCAGCCCGTCCGGTCTTCGGCTCCATGTCCCAAGAGATGGTGGATCCTTCTTCTCCTTCGACAGCTATTCGATTCTTGTTCCGTGCCCTTCTTAGTGTTCTTGATTTACTGGCATTAAACTGGGATCGTGGATGAACAGCCGGCGGGCGGTGCAGAAGCGGGTGGTGACGATGCCGATCAGCGAGGCGAAGGGCGGCGGCGAGGGGGCTCCGCCACCGGATTCGTGGACCTGGAGGAAGTACGGCCAGAAGCCTATTAAAGGTTCACCTTATCCCAGGTTTGTACGTATTTTTTATTTTTTTATTTTACAGCTATATGGCACTAGAAAGAAGCACAAGGGAGATGGAGAAGAAGATGAAACCGATCTGGTGATTTTGATGGGACGTGCAGGGGTTACTACAGGTGCAGCAGCTCCAAGGGGTGCCCGGCGAGGAAGCAGGTGGAGCGGAGCCGCGTCGACCCAGCCGTGATCGTGGTTACCTACTCCTTCGAGCACAACCACACCTGGCCGGTCCCCAGGAACCACCACCACAAGCACGCCGCGGCACGACCCGAGGAGCAGCTGGGCCAATCCGGCACGCCGGACTCCGCGGAGCGCGACGAGAAATTCTCCGATCCGATCGCAGAGGAGGAGTCGGCGCTCACGGTCGACGCGCGTGGCGGCTTCCCGTGGTTTGCCGACGTCTGCTTCACGCCCTCGGCCTCCCCCTCCGTCGATAACTCCCACGAGCTGCTCTACGGGTCGGTCATCTTCGCCGGGGCCGCGGCCGCGCTGCCCGAGGAACTGGAGGAGCAGGCCGCGGGGGGAGGCGGGGGGGGCGAGGAGGACTCGCTGTTCGCCGGGCTCGGAGAACTGCCGGAGTATTCGGTGGTGCTCCGCCGGGGGCTGGTGCCGGCGTCGTGGCTGGGGACCACCGGGTGACGGTCACCCCCGCCGTCGATCCGATCGAGAAGAGCAGCCGTGCGGCGTACGATTGGCGGATCTTCCTTCCTTTGTAGTTGACGTACATAGATCGTCCTCTTCTTGATTTCTTTTCCCCTTTTCCGGCTTCTTCCCTCTTTATCTTTTTTACCTACACGTTGTTGGCTCCAATAATGAATTCCTGTTATACATATGCTTATTTTGGAATCGTCCATGGGAAAGGTGATGTATAAAAATAATAGAAAATTAATTAGAGAAGAAGGAAATAATTGAACATTTGGACCCATCAATCTACGAGTGTTAGGATCAACCTTTCAGGTTTCAGTAGCCACTGCGTGGAGACCCTTTTTGCTCTCCCATTATAATTGTTTGCTTGTTCACAAGCACTTCCTTATCCACTGCTACAGTCAGGAGCACTCGGACTTTTCCCATGGGCGGCAACGAACATCTCGAAGCTGAGCTGTATGATTCCCTGAGCCTAATCAAACCATCAAGGTTCAGCTGGAAAAGGTGTCACCATGGGCGTCAGCATAGGATAGATTATTGATGAAAGCTGGTAGAACAACACTTGTTTATGCTAACGAGGTCATCCATGTGCTTATACTAAATAATAATGGGATGTAGCTTGAGGCGCAGGGCAAAGGCATGACGATTCAAAAGCAAACAAATGAAGCACGTACAGTGACAGGAGGTGAGAAGATAACACCAAAGAAATGGTACCCGATTAGATAAACATCCTTGTCTCCGTCACTTCAGCTGCATTTGTGAGATGCATTCTTGGACAGCGGACGCAAGGTGGATGCTGCCATCTCACCATCCCAACTTAAATCACGTGGGGCCCTGCATGGTGCCCTAACGCGTGGGCAGTGCTGATGTGGTGCGACCTCATTGGGTTTCCTGTGAGAGCCCAACAAGCAATATAATATTTTGCTGCACGACATAAAATCTCACTTTCCTATCCAATAATTAAACTCTGCTTGAACTCAAACTTCTGGAAAAAACTGAGGTACCTGAAATCGACTTTAAGTCTATCTGTCTGCCATTCTTCTGTACTAGATGAACTCCGTAGAAGCAGGAGCAGATGAAATCTCTTCCCTAAGAGAGGCAGCAGCCTTGTAGGAAGGGGAGGAAACAAAAGCTACCGGAAGAAGACAAAGAGTGTCTCCACTAAGGACCATTTAATTTCCTCCAGCTGCTACGAAAGGACAAATGTGGAGTGCCATTCCATCCTTGACAAAGAGTGGGCATCTCCCAGCTCAGACTCCATTCAAACGCTGCTACTAGTCTCATCTCCGTTCAAGTTTCATGCTCAGGCCTAATGTAAATCTGGATGTTCAGCATGTCTTGATCTTAAGGGCATAGTCGTAGTCATTACCTTCCGGTGATGGTAATTTTCCTGCCTGTTCTTCAAATCAACCATGACCAAACCTCAACAATCACGACCGAGTCTGAACAAACTTATTTTTGCCATATCCATGTCAACCAATATCACGAGAAAGCACACTTTGACATAAAGAATCCAGCCAAGGAAAATTCTGTATCACCAAACGGATCCAGAAATGGCTAATGAACAGGTTGTTGATATTTTCATGACGATTCCTTGGCTCATCAGGTCTTTATCATGAGCGAGATGCTGCTCCATGGTAGGGCTCTTTGCCAAATAGCTCTGAAAACATAAACATGATAACATTTTGCACCTGCAAAACTACCCCATCATGTTTCAATCAGAACCACATTTTGAAAGGGCAAGAATTCAACTCCCACTCTCATCAAACAAAAGAATTTATTTTTCAAAGGAACAAATATGAAACATCAAATACCAAATTCACCTGTAACAGTATCCTATATTGAGAATTTTCTAATGAAAAATCTTGCTAGATGATCTGATACTTGGTTCCATTTCTGCCCCTAATTTATACATTTTTGAGATTTTGACCTCATGGTACTGCTATAATCTACAGCATATACAAGACAGGTGATTGTACAGGAAACAAAGCATATTTCGATAAAAAGAATCCTTACAGCATGTAGATTCTAGCTGATAATACAACAAAAAAGTTGAAAGTTAATGAACAATCAATCCAGATTTTAAATTCAATCTATGGACAGCTTATGCATAAAGATCACTAGTCTCGTTGATTTTTCATAGTTTGTTTTTATAGAGTGACTTTTGTGGAAAATGAATGATACAGACTTACAAATCAGCAATTCGTTCTTCACTGCACAAAACATTCCAATGCTACTCCATGGACCATAAGTTCATGCTTGTGATTTTTAGCATTCTATGACAGCCTATTTGTTAAAATTTACATAAAAATTGATCTCTTTCCTAATAGCTTAACCTAAATCAAGTAAAAGTTTATCATGATATTAGTGCAGAAGGTAGTATGTCTGTCTCCAAGCCATGCAACACAATATCTTTCCTATTTAATTCAAGTTCTACATGTTAGGCTTGGCCTAATGTTTCCAAAACTGTTATGTCTATAAATCAGAACATCCTGCCTCATCTACTAAGTTGAGCTTGCACCATTAACTTACACTTGGGTTTACATGTTAAGCCTAATCTGGCTTGCATATCAGCATGGATGTTAAATTTTAAATATAAAATGGTCTATCTTCTAACAGCTTAAGCTTTTGTAAGCCTTAAATCAATAGATCCTGTCTCATTTGTTTACTTTAACTTGCACTTGGATCAACGCATCAACCTAATCCAGCTTGCACATGAGAGAGGATGATGTGGCTTAAACATAAATCGGTCTCGTACCCAACTGCATAGTTGGAAAGCCAACTAAAGATTTATCATTATTTTCTTACAGAATACTTTGTTAGCCCTTGCCACCATATTGAAAGAAAAACTTCAGATTTAAATAGCAAAAATGCATAATTACGGAATGATCGATAGTATCCAACTTCTACGATATCTCAAGATCTATATAAGAAAACATTTTCAGTTTTTATGATCTAGTGTTGATATGCACTTTGCGCAAATTCAACCTCAAATCCACCCAACAATTTCATCACTACTGCAAAATACTGTGTTCAGCACTTCTAACTGCAATATTCACATATCCCACCAAAGTCCTTAAGAGAAACACTGAGAGAAATTGTTATGTATAGCACAAATTAATGCACTACAGCTTACCATCTAATGTCATGTAACTTCGTGTTCACAAATGACACTAATTAGTGTTGTCAAATCCATGATTTCCAAGAAGCTACAATGAGAAACCATATGTTTAGCAAATTTGCAAAGTATTGTAAGTTCCTTAGTTTATCATGAACTATATACAACATGCTAAGTTAGCGACTTTAGCTGGAATTGTCAGGGAAAGGATTTGATGTTGATTTTCAATAAAAGGTATTAAGGTAATTCAAAATAAAGAGTTTAAATAAAAGAAACAAAGGCATTCTAGTGTTGTATGGAAAAGTGCACAGGCATCAAAAGCACAACTTAAGCAATCACAATTAACCATCACCTAACTTGAGCAGCAGCCAACTTATTTTACCGGAGAAACATCATGTTTCACTTTTATCCTCTCTCCTTTACTAGGATTGCAGATGATGCATCATCACATGCCTTAACTGCCTTCTTGCTCACACAATATGGTAAATTTGAGTCCAAGCCTCTGAAATGCATTATGCACATTCATTTCTTCTGGTGCAGAAGTTTCCATGAAACGCAAAGATTCCCTCTCTGAATAAGCCATGTCATTTTCAGTAGAAAAGAAACAAGGTGATGGAACTATGACTTGTTTGTGATGAGCATCACAACTATATTTGGATCTGTGCCTAAGTCAGCTCAATGTTTCCAAGTGTAGCACATCTTGTTACATCATAGACTAGCAATGCACCTACAGCTAAGCGCAGGTGAGTGGTGACAGCACGATACCTGCAATTACATGTAGGATTATGCACAGATTAGCATTTTACACTCTGTCCAACTTGTGCTGGACAGTTGCATGTTTCATGGTAATGTTGTGAGCTGAAGAGGAACTGAACAAGGGTAAAAATGAGGACCTTGCTGCATGGTCTCAAAACATATAGGCACTAGAAAAATTATGCATTACTTCCCTCATGGGCACTTTGTGTTACCTATTGCTCTATCAAAGACTATGTTGTAGGTCAACACCATTATGTGGTTCTGTATCAACAGAAATTTCTGTAAGTCACCATCACATGATACCATGATGTGGGTCCAAATCCAATACGCCAATCTATTTGTTTATTCCAGAAAAATGATGAACATTCTAAATTTTTAAAATGTAATGTCTACATGAGATTTAAACATAATTCACACACAACTTTCTCTAATTTTCTCCCATGTATTCATCCTAAAGCAATAACAAGTATTAAAAGAATACCAAATTATTAAGCAACTGACCTGCTGAAAGGACGAGGACAAATAATATAGAACTAAAGAGTTCTCATCAATGGACTCACATTTAAGCTAAGATCAGACAACAATTTTCAGAAGAAAGCAGATCAATAGTAAGAACCTTGATTGAAGTGAAAAACTAGACCTACGACTGGCAAATGAATCATGTATATTCTTGCCCCTGCACAACCCTCTCACTGCATCCAAATGGATCCAAATTTGAAACTAAAATAATTTAGGGAAAGATAAACAAGATATGCCATTTGAGTTAAAATGTACTCTCGTGAAGGAGCCTCAGCATTATAGATACAGGTTGTGCTACAGCCTTATATTAAACAAGTATAGGAAGTAAACAATAGTCATCACATTTTCAAAGATTAGACAGATCATAAGGACCTTCACATGTAAAAAACCAGTGCACAAATGGCAAACAAAAGATATTATTTTCATCCATGTAAGCAACCCATTTACAAACTCACTGGTTCTACATTAGTCCAAATTCAAGTATACATATATTGATTGGATAAAATTTTACAAATTTAAGTTAAAAACTATTTTCTTGAGGTAACCCACAATATTCTACTCTATAGAAGGATCACATTAGTTACATTGTCTAAACAAGGCAAGGAAATAACAAAAAGAAATGGGAGTACAGGATTTCGATGTCCAAGAAATGCTAAAAAATAGTGTGTCAACTGAAATGAAGAAGATTGAACCTTAGGCCAGTTCCTTCATATGGGAGTAGACTTTGCTAGCATCGGGAGATTCCATACAGTCATTTCTATATTATGTGCGCATCTTATAGTTATAAAAATTTCATACCAACCATAAGTGAAGGTTTTCAGTTCCTCTCCTCAAGTGGGTGCATCTTCGGTGAGCCTTAGAAGTTCTGCGACTTGTTCTCCAGGAACTGATGCAGCATGATGACTGATATCTAGCCTTAAAAGCCTTCCCCAACTTTAAATCCATCCACTTCCTTGAGAAGAAAAATCAAGCACGACAGCCTGACATCCGCAGATACAATCATGCATCAGCGTCGCACTAACCTTGTATTCCACATTTGCTAGTTCCATACGACGCAAAGAACAGGTTAGAATCAGAAGTCAGTGATAGCAGGAACGTGTTTCTTCGATGTCCCTCGCAAGTCAAAAAGAGAAGGAGAAACTAGACCCACGGAATCTGATCATGCTCCCTTCTGTGGCATCGGTCGCATGTCCGACGCTACGATTTAAATCTAACAAGAGTTCTCCTAATTTGACCGAATGACGAGATGTGAGCACCACATCGGCGCCCATACTTGGAAGATTTGCGTGAAATCTTACTTCAAGCACGAAAAAATCCCATCTAAGAGCCCGGAAACCCTACCTAAAAGCAGAACGGAAATCAGGTAAACAGACCTCAACGATGGAGAGGAAGTGAAGGATAGAGGACCTCTCCTGGCCAGCGGTGTCCCGAATCCGGGCCTTGATGACCTTGAGACACCGACGAACAAGCTGCGGTGACGGGCGAGCAGGTTAGCATTGCGCACTCCGAGAGTCGCCGACGAGGCGGACATAGTTGAAGACGCTCTCTGGCGCGGGCCAGTGATTTTTTTGGCGCTGCGTTTTGGTGAGAATATTTATTTATTTATTTAAACAGGGAATTGAAATGGATTATAAAATAAAATAAGACTTTATAATAATTTTAAATAGGTTTTACACTAATATTTTTATTATGATGGTCAAAATACTATAATGAGCAAGAAACTTTTTGATGGATAATCTGAATATTTTTTTGAGCTGGGAGAGCTATTTTCAGAAAAATAAAAATTATTATTATTATTATTATTATTATATATATATATATATATATATAATAATAATAAGCTATTAGTATACTACTCCTACTCCTTTATCCTATAAAATTAAAATTAAATTAAGTACTTATTAATACCCAGAGCTAGCTTGAATTAAAAATATATAGCACAAATATTTGACATATTAAAAGTCAAGAATAAAATATATGAATATGATCAAATCGGCTTTTGACATCTGTTCTGCATAATCGCTATCTACTAATTAACATCAATTTATTCTAATCAAATATTAGAGACTACCATAGGAGGATTCCGATATACTACTATACAAATATATTACCATAATACGAATATATGGCTATTCGATGTACTATTTACATGTAAAAGAGTTAAATATTTTATTTATATGATAACCTTTCAACGATCCGTTGTAGTCTAGTTGGTTAGGATACTCGGCTCTCACCCGAGAGACCCGGGTTCGAGTCCCGGCAACGGAATTCTCTTTTATGGTTTTATTCGTGTTTTTGTGGTTTGTTATTTCTTTTCGTGCAACATCCAACCTTTTTTGTTTCAGTTTTTTATTTAACTTTTCATTTATCTGTGTTTTGTTTTCCGCTATCTGTTTTTTTTTGTAATGAACATTTTTTTATTTTATCCCCGATTATTTTTTTTAAATATATTTTTTTATTATTTTCTATTTTATCTATTCGTGGTATGTTAGGGAAAAAAAAAAAATTGATGATGTCTAAGTTACGATGATGTCTAAATTAGCTGCACGTGATTTGGATATGTACGTATGAAGCGTTTGTCTTCGAACGGTCACTTATATAATCACATGTCCAGCAATCATTGTTAGGTCATGTATAATTAAATATGTTAAATCATTATTTTGATTAGTCAAAATTAAAATGATATAATTAAAATAAAATTATTTTGCTAAAAGGAGGAAGAGATTTTCGGACGAGTATAAATTAGTGGATATTTATTTAAGGATGATTTTTGAGAAAATATTAGTATTTCTCAATCGACACCTTTATTTTTTTTATATAAATAGGACTCTTAATTTAAAATAAATACCTAAATTGTTTCTCAAAAACTTTTCTACTTATTATGGTGTCCTGAATTGTTATAATATTTTTGACGCATTACAATATTTAAGTCACAACAATAAAAACACTGTAAAATATATTTAAAAATATTATAAATAATTTAAATATATTTTTAACCTCAATTAGATGAATTAAAAGCTTAAAAAATATGATATTGTAATTATCTATGAGCAATGACAATAAAAAAGGTAAGTCATTTATAATATTTTTGTAATAATATTTATAATATTTTAGCATAATAATAAAATATTATAAATATTATTGAAAAATATTATAAATGAGTCAAATAAAAATAGTGTAACGGTTGAAAATTGATTTTAAAATAGATACAAAAATTTGAGGGGTACTTTGGGTTTTCCAAATTAATGGTATTGTTAAAAAAAAAGAGGAATATGAGAAATACTCAAAATATTAGTATTTTCTAAAAAATAACTTTTATTTAACTAATTAATATGGAAAGGGGAGAAAAGTTAGAAGAAAAAAAGAGGCAATAGATGGATATTTATTGAATTATTTAGTGATTAAAAATTTTATTTTAGTTTGAAGGACGATCTACGTGTTTAATTAATCTTATATTTAAATATAATTATATTTTTTGTTAATTATTATAAAATAATTATACGAAGTGTTGTCATAAAATTGATATGCGGCACTGGTCATATACGAATATGCATCAACATTTGTTCTTTCATGTAAACATCATTATTTTGACACTATAACTCCTTACAACGTATAGACGTTGTCATAATATCTCAATAAAACTATGCTTATATTTATATAGACCATAAGGCTCCATCATTGATGAAATTATTTTCACTATAGATTAATTTTATAATTATAATAAATATAAAATTAAATCTTTGTTGAGAGATCTAAAATAATGCATGCTATTACGAGCTACATCTAATATTAGTATCATAGTTACTTTAATTTATCGATTATTATAGTCACTTATGTATAATAATCTGGCATTCATTCCTAAAAGGAGTCTTGAGTTTCTTTTTCTCCCATCCTCCTCTTCGAGGGGATTGTTTGATCAATCCCTCACACACCAATTTTTTATATTTGTCTCGTGCCTCGATCTTTAAGAATCAAACGTATGATCTAAATTTCTCCAACATCAACATATGTGACTAAATCAATGGGATCATAAAAGCATAAAGGTTAATCATATTGAATATGATTCGGAGGATTCCATTTATAGAGAAAGTCTATTCGAAAATAAATTAAGAAAAAAATATTAAATAGGATTAGTTAAAACTATCAATATTATTAATGTGATAGCATTATAAGCATACCACATGCCATCAAGATTGTGAAATGAGCTGATGCTCTGTCCCGATGAGGCCTACCATTTATGGACGTGTCGAGGAGCGGAGTTGAAGGGCACAACCGGTCTCTTTCTGGGCTCCAAATCCCGCGCCTAGTCCGAGGCGCCAACCAGGGAGTATCATCTTCCCGAATGGCCAAGCTACGGGGCCCACGGTCTCTACCAATGGAAAGGACGAGGTCTTGGATCGAAGCCGCCCACCCCCCCGTGAGCGTGGCCTGCCGTGGCGGTTCATCCGCAATTATTGGGCAGCTGCGGGCCTGCGGCTGCCGCCTCTTCGTCGTCGTCACCGGTTATATAGCCTTCTCCGCTTCCCCTCCTCCTCTTGTGATACTATGGATGCCCTGGGAAACGGGGGAGGATTCTGGTGGTGGCAGTTTTCCCCGCGCGACCGCAAGCACCGTCCCCGGAGGAGGCCCAATTCCTCCTCCTCTTCCTCGGAGTCGATCGATCTCGGCGAGCGTGGGTGGTTTCTCGCCGACTTCCCCCTCAAGCAAGCTTCCATCGCCGCCTCCCTCACCCTCACCGGTGACACCGTGGCACAGCTGAGGGACCGCTTCCTCGTCCACGCCCGCCGCCCGTCCGATTCCGATGACAAGGTCAGCTCCCGGCACTGATGATGAATGTTTAATTAGGTATGGTCTAGAAACCCTAGTTTCCTCCTCTTGTTTACTGTCAGTTTCTTGCGCTTGCTACGTGGTGCGGGTAGCATTCGATGAAATGGCTGTCTTTGGTATCTAGGTATATTTGCTGCTTACGCTACGTGTTCTGGACCTCCTTTCAAGCAGAATGTAAATTGAGTGTATTTGTCATCCATCAAATGCCCATTTGGGGCGACTTAAATATCAGACGACGAGGGCTGTATTGGCTTTCCGAGGCCCCCGCTCGTTTTGTGGCTTGTATGAAAGGATTTGCACCACAGATCCTGTTGTTACCTTAGTAGATCAATACCTTTTTATGCACTATGAATGTTCTCCTGCAGCAGTCTCCGTAAACTAAACTTTGTGATGCACATAAGTTTGTTGATGAAATGTCCATTGGACTTAAAATTCGTATGCTTCCGAACTTCACCTATAAATGCAAGCATACACCAATTTTCTTCAGTTGAGATGAAAGGCTTGGGTAACAACTTTTGTTTATCTCGTTAAAATTCATTTCTTATAATACCATTTCTAGACACATTTTTGTGTGCATATGGAGAGCTCTATTATTTTTATATCTTTGTTTTTTTACCTCTTTGATACTCTAAAGTTCATGGATTACTATAACTCATTGCCAATTTTGACGATTCTTCAATTTTAGTTCTCCTTCATCCATGTCTTCCTTGGTCCTTCAAGCAACTCCTTGCCTTGAAGGTTTATTTTTGAAGTGTTCCTGTAGAGTTGTTCAGTTGAATCGCTCTATAATGCAGCCTTTGGTTGCTCATCAGGTTCTCTTGGATTGTACATCTTTGAAAAAGTTTGTGTAGCTTCTATTATCTCTGAATTAGGTGGGATTTTGATCCTCTCAATCTTCTTTGTTTTGTTACAAGATCAGGATTCAATAATAGTGGCATATATTCTTTATATATTGCAAGTGAAACCTATTCAGATAAATCATATCGCCCTTAGCATGATGATCCATTTATTCTCCTGCTTTCTCTGAATCTGATCCACTAAATATTTAGCTAGCTCCTCATGGTGATACAAGTTAATATAAATAGCAGTTATTACTAGAAAATTCTATATGCATATGCATGGACACTAGCTGGTGATCAATGTTCCTTTCTTTAATAGTATAAGACCTATGAATGCTTGGAGATTGATACTTATTGGGGTGTATGCCTTGTACTTCTTCAGTTGTCCCCAGTTAGTGATTTATTAGTGATTTATTAGTGATTTCTCTTCCACTGAATTTGCTCAATATATGCATATTTTTTGTAGAAAGGGCAAACATCCTTACCTCTGGAATTGAGACATTTACAGGGAGTTGCTTTATTAGCTGCTGCACCACTGCATGCCACTGAATCTGCAGCACCATTCCCTTCATGACAAATATGCATGCAGTGCAGATGAATCCTCCTACAACATCATAGATGAATAGAAAGACAATAATCTCCTTTCATAATCATTGATTCAACAAACTTCTCTGTATATTGAAATGATGATTCATATGGTGCCATGCCTTGTATATCATAAAATTTTTCAGACAGTGCTATGCAACTGCGCTTTAATATGCCTGTTTGTGATGAATATTTTTCTTAATTGAATATTATATTCTTGGTTATTTGTTTGAATTTACATTATTTATATCTTAGAACTGACACATAATTTGTTTTTATAATATAATATCAGCACTTTTCTTGTAGGAAATAGTTTCAGCACTTTTTTCAAATCATGATTGGCTTCGTGCACTGCGCATGGCTTCCTACGGGTTTCTTCTTTATGGTCCAGGTTCTTATGCTTGGTATCAGTTTCTTGATCATTGTATGCCCAAGCCAACTTTTGTGAACCTGTCAATGAAGGTAACTTTTTGTTTGACTATTGAACGAGTAACATCACGGTCAACTTTCTAGATCACTTGATTTTTAAGTGGATTTTCATTTAGTTGCTTCATCCTGTGTTAGGTCATATTGAACCAGATTGTACTTGGTCCATGTGTTATTGCTGTGATTTTTGCTTGGAACAATTTGTGGCTTGGGAAATTAGCAGAGTTACCATCCAAGTATCAAAAAGATGCCCTTCCTACACTTCTCTATGGTGATTGTCTTCTTCCAATTTTTTTGAATTGCTCCTTGTTTCTATTGGCAGATATATCATGATAACTCAACTAATTTAATGTTTATGTTATCTCAATGCAGGTTTTAGGTTTTGGATTCCTGTCACTATAGTTAATTTCACGTGAGTTACGTTGCCTATTGCTCGAGAATATCTTCTACAGTAGAAATCATGGTGCTTATCTGTATATGTTAAAAGTTGGTTTACAAAATTTTAATGTTTTATCAAATAAATGCACTAATAATTGAGTCCATACAGCTCTTCTTTTTGCTTACTGTGGAAAGTCATGCAAAAATTTGGATAAACTTGCTTGTATTATTAGAGCAGCCATCTTACGCTCTTCACTTGATTTAAAACCGTATAATTTACCTTGGTCAGATTGAACATCCTTGTCACAATGACCACAGCATGTATAATGTGGTGTTGAGCCTTGCCATGTCGTGAAGAAGATTAGAAGTTATGCAATCTTGTCACTACTTCACCTGAATATGTATGTATTCCAACATAATATTCATGTTGACAAGGGTTGCCTTTGTTTAAACCATTACTTGTTAAAGCCTCTAATGCCAATGAAAACTGCATATTGCTTTTGTTTAACCTTCAATTTGTTCATGATGCCTGCAAGTTCTTTTTTGGCTTAAGGAAGTCCATTTGCTCGATAGAATCGTTATCTGCATCGGTTCGGTCATTGATAATCATAGTAACTATAACACCATGCTTTATTTTTCAGGGCCATCCCTCTATCCGCCCGTGTTGCATTCATGTCTACATGCTCCATATTCTGGAACTTCTATTTGTCAACAACCATGAGCAAGTAATCGGATAAAGCCCTTGGGCAGCAAATGGCGATGCTTGCTTCCGTAATTCGTGGAGTTAAATGGCTTCTGTGTACTGCATCTCCAGCTTTTGGTTGAGCTTCGTTTCTGAGTTGCACAAGGGTTGTCATGCATCACACCTTCAGAATTTCCAGACAACTATGAAGAGTTTCGAGGTTATTCTAATCCGTTATCGTAGTTTCATCAAGAACAAAGAACATTCTTTTTCTGATGTTCATTTCTTTCTGGTAATTTGGGGAGTTTTAGTTTGTAGTTCTCAGTTTTCGGACAATAGCGTTATGTATCTCGCTGTCTATCAGTTCCTTTGTCCTTGTAAGCTCACACCTCCTTAATCGTGTCCGTGTTCGTTTGTTTTATAAATATAGCCAGTATTGATTGCATAGTGTAGACATCAGACCAATAAATTACTAAAGAATAAGGTATGAATTGATACATCAGACCAATAAAATTCGAGAATGCTGCATAGACAAGCTTTGAAATATAGTTTCTTCTTTTATTAATTGCATGCCGAAGAGACGCGGTGACCAGAGACGAGGCATTTCACGTTCTCTTCGCCAAGCTGCCACGTCGACCCCTTTGCCCTTTCCTCACCGGACACAGTTTCCGCTTCCCCCCTTCTCATACGTTAGTTGACCCTAACAGCAAAAGGGCCGACCACTTTCTTCTCCATTTACCCTTAACCCTAACGATCCACCTGCCGTAGCGAACGATCTCGCGGTCACCCTCACCCCTTCTCTGCCACCGCCGTCATGAACGCCTTCCGGTTCGCCGGCGACATGTCCCACCTCTTAAGCGTCCTCCTCCTCCTCCTCAAGATCTATGCCACCAAGTCTTGCTCAGGTTATCCCCCGGCCTCGAATCTCCTCTAAGTCGTTCCTGTGAGAAAAACTCCCATCTTTGGCCGTTTTGGTGCTAGGGATCTCGCTGAGGACGCAGGAGCTGTACGCGCTGGTGTTCTTGACCCGCTACCTGGATCTCTTCACATACGTCGTGTCGGTGTACAACACGTTGATGAAGATCGTCTTCATTTCTAGCTCCATCGCCATCGTCTGGTGCATGACGTTTCACCCCGTGGTGCGGCGGACATACGACAAGGAGCAGGACACATTTCGGCATTACCTCCTCGTTGGTGTCAGTTTGGTCCTCGCGCTGCTTTTCCACGAACGATTCACGATCCGCGAGGTGCGTCTACGTGATCCCTTCTTCGATTCAGTTCATGTTATATTTCTGTTCCCAAGCTTCAATATTTTGGAAACGGCACCGCCTTATATTGATATCCCAATAGTCAATTAGAGGTAATTTACCACATAACTTGGGATGATGGCGGACTAGTGTGGAACACAACTATTCATCGTTATTCTTAATAATGGAGCTTTTGAGATGGCTTGAATGATGACTATATTAGCAATGGCCAATTACCGCAACAAAGAAATGAGATGTTCACAAAAATACATGTCTAGACATTCTGAATTGGTGCAAAGAGCAATATTTCAGGGGTGTATGAATCTTGGTGGGCTCTGTTTAGGAGATTTATAATTTGCACTTGGGATGTAATCAAGGTATCTCATGGAGACTACATGAAATTCTTGCTAAATAATACGATAAGCAATTCATCATGTGCCATTTAGTGGTTTGTTTTTAAAAAGCACATAGAAGAATAGAAGAGAAGACAAGAGACAGGAGAATTAAAGAACAGAGGGCAAAGATGAGGAAATCTGGATGAGGAAATTAGACCTGCAGAATGTTCAAACTGAAAACCTTTATTTTCTTAATTCTCCAACTAAATGTATTATAGCACAATTCCCCTAAGCAAACGGTCATTTCATTATCATCTTGTCACCACCCTTTACTTGACTTGTACTCGTATTAGGTGTGGCCTGCATAAATTAATTAGTCAATGCCATTGACAGCCTCTTTCCCACTTGTTCTAGTTGCATTGACACCTAAGACATTTTGAGTAGGTATAAGACTCCATCATGTGATAACTAAAATCAACTGGATTGGGAGAAAGATAAGAATAGCTGACCATGTACCTTTCCTTTTTTGGATTCTTTCTAGTGCAGTTGACATTTTCAGATTAAGAGCAGAAACTGAATTCTATTGAATTGTAATCAGATGATGTGAAAAAGAATATATACGACTGAGTAGAAGCAGCTCAAATGGAACTATACCATAAAGTGATTAAAGTTGAGACTTAAACCTGATGGATCTGTTGGGCATCTAATTTTCCTTGACAGATCTGAACTGGCCTTCTACTTTTTGCCTTATTTGACTGCATGATTCAACTTGCCAGCTCCTTATCTGCACATCCAATTTTATTATTGAACAAGAAGATTGGCAATTCTTGAACTTTTAGATGCTAGTTAGGTCGTTTTGTCTATTCTTAACTTAGTACTTACCTCAATTTCTGAATCCTAATCCTTCCTTTTTATCCTAAAATGATATACATAGTCTATCTCCATGACTGTATTGCCATGACGTTGGACATGCCATTACCTTGGTTAACTTACAAAACTCTGCTTTGTATTATTGCAACTAGACCAAGTTGGTTTATGTAAGAGCCTGTTTAATGCCAGCTGATCACTCACTTATCAAGTATTAGAACTCTTTCCTTGGACAAATATAATCATGGCAAGAGGGCTATTCTTCGTCTCGGATGAGTTGTATATTTCTGCTGCATTAGTTCTTGAATAATAGTCCAGATAATGGCCACTTTGGATAGATATAATAACAACATTGATGGTTTTATTTTTCACTTGTCATCAATTATTACATTGCCTTTTGGGTGTACATAAAGCCTAGGAGAAATGCCTTAAGGACTTGGTAATCAATTTTTAAAAACATATAACTTAACATGCTTATGTAAAATTTCTCTTAAGTGATAGTATGACCTTGTTTTATTAGATGACATTCTTCAGTGGAGTAGTCAAATGTACATTTGGTTGCATAGGAAGTTTGTGGAAAATTGTTTAATCTCATTTTTCTTTTTTGATGCTTGTTTAATAGAAAATAAAATATTTGGATAATTGACTTCCAGATTTCCGATAGTTGATTATTTATTTTCCAGATTTTGTTTGATAGAAAACGAGAAGTTCTTCAAAATACTGCTAGTTGTTAGTCAACTATTTTCCCTAAAGATACTAGTATTCTTTTTTCTATGCTCCAACTACAATTGAGGGTAAACAGAAACCATTTTTTTTCCCTTTCTTCAGTTCAAGCAATCTTTTTATGTTCCTTCTGGGGAAATGAATTGATCTTCAAACTTTAGGCCCTGTAATGCTTGTTTACTTGTTTTCTGATGGCTCTTGTTTCTGCCTAATTTCCATGTATAACATTATTACTCTTTTAATTCTTTTACTGGTCCATTTGTAGGTATTTTGGGTGTTTTCCATATTTTTAGAAGCGGTTGCAATTCTTCCTCAATTGATTTTGCTTCAAAGAAGCAGAAATGTGGATAATTTGACTAGCCAATATGTCTTATTCCTGGGGTACTAATACTTATCTTCATCGATACTTATTCAAGTTCCACTGTTCTCATAATCTTTCTTTGTTTAGTGAAAAAGTTATGTGTTTGACTCTTCTCAGTCTTTTCCTGTTCTTTCCTGACTAGCTTGCAACTTAATACCTGTTACCTACTTACGTGTTTCCTTAGATTTTGTTCCTTTTCCTCAGGGCTTATCGTGCATTTTATATTCTCAACTGGATTTATCGCTATGTCACAGAAGACGATTACAGTGCCTGGATTGGTATAGTTACATCATGGATATTTGATATGGATTTGTCGTTAAAAGTATATTTCTCTCTCTGAATCCATTGCTTTTTGCAGCTTGGATTGCTGGTGTTGTCCAGACAGGTCTCTATGCCGATTTCTTCTACTATTATTTCATAAGGTAGAGATATGATTGAATGTTAAAATTATGTGCACCATATTATCAAAGCATTCATGAAATCAGTCACTTATTGGTATTGTGTTGGATTCGCAGCTGGAAAAACAATGCGAAGCTTCAACTCCCTGCTTGAACCCGGTGCGGAAGCAGATTATACAATCTTCAACATAGTAAATATTTTAGATCTGAGTTTACTTACAAAATACTTGAAGCTTGAAGATCTGCCATCAGACGTCGAAAATTTTGGACCATGGTCCATTATCAAACTGTCATACTGATGCCACTAGAGATTGTAAAGCTCTTGTTATTTTACTGTTTTTGTCATTTGTCGAAGCATAGTGCTCAAAAGCTAACAGATCACTGATTGATATGCCTAGTTCAGTGATTTCTGTACCTATGGCTGTTGTCATCAGAAAGAGTTACGACAGCAGATTCTAATACAAATTAGCATGGTATGATCACTTCTGTTCTTCTGAATCTAGTTTTTGATGATGCAAAGTGTTATAAATGGACCTTCAGATGATTAAACCAAGTGTTCTGAGAACTTTCATGACTTATATTTATGTGCTGCCTTTCAACTCTCAAACTGCTAAATGCAGAATACGCAATGGTCAAACCTGTGGAGCAGATATTAATGCGACTTGGTGTGTGTGCTGTCGACCGATTCGAGCAATCAAAATGATCGAGGAAAGTTCATCTTGGAATTCAATCTGCTGAGTTATATCCCAAACAATAATAACATGCAACACTGTTATGAATAATTGATGCAAGCATGAAATGTTGGAAGCAAGAAGAAATATATTTTGATTGGCAACAAAGCGATAATTACATATTATCCTTGTAATTAGTTATTTTTAATATATTTAATATTTTAATATTTTATATTTTTAAAAATTATATTAAAATTTTTATATTTATGAAAGTAAATTATTTAATTTAATTTTTTTTACATCGTCAATTCTGTTAACGAAAATACCATACATATCGGTGATAAATCAAATTGAGGTAAAATTAATAAATATTATGATATTTTTGTTAATAGAGTCGACAATAATAAGAAGTGAAAAAAATATTAAATATATAAAAATTCAAATACTAAAGACGTAACCAAGGTCGATGTGAATAAATTATGCAGAGAGAACTATTCTTTGAATGTGTGAAAATATGCATGAAATTGTTGACACGTGAATTAATACTACTATTATCATTAGTTGCCGTCGTAAGAGTCACTGTGATTAACTTCCATCTACTTATATCTATCGAACCCCAACATCGCCTCTTCTCCGTTCGACTTGCCTTTGGATCCTTCTGGAGGAGTCCATGGAGAGAGTGATGGAGCTCCGCAAGACTTCGCCTGGCACTCTTCTCCTTGTGGGCGTCTTAATGGGGCTGATGGCCTCATCTGGGGCTTACGATTTCTACGTTGGTGGAAGAGATGGCTGGGTTTCCAACCCTTCCGAGAGCTACGACAAATGGGCAGGGAGGAACAGATTCCAAGTTAATGACACCCTCGGTATGCATCGCCGTGTGTCATAGCTGTTCTCGTTGTTTCTTTCTGATGCTTTGATCGAGTCTTCTGTGCAGTGTTTAGATACAGGAAGGAGGTGGACTCCGTCCTGGTGGTGACGAAGCAGGACTACGACGCATGCAACGCGAGCAATCCGATCCAGAAGCTGGAGGGAGGCGACTCGACGTTCAAGTTCGATCGGTCGGGGCCGTTCTACTTCATCAGCGGCGTGCCGGAGAGCTGCCGGAAGGAGCAGAAGCTGACGGTGGTGGTGTTGGCTATCAGGAACCAGAACCCGAGTCCACCGCCTCCATCATCTCCACCTTCCCTCACTCCATCGCCATCTCCCTCTTCCTCTGCTTCCCCCTCCTCATCTCCGTCCCCATCACCCACGTCGCCCGTTCACGCCCCGACGCCAAGTCCAACTCCGTCACCTTCTCCTTCCACCACCACCACCACGCCTCCAGCCCAGCCACCCGCCTCAGCTGGATCTTCGACTGGTTCCAATCTGTCACCAACGCCGCCTCCCTCGAGTCCCTCCTCTGTCCCGAGTGCATCAAGGATCGCTCTTGGGCTGGCCGCTACAGTTCTTGGTGGGGCACTTCTCCTCTAATAAGCCTGTACTAGTTGAATTCTCATGTATATGATTGCATTCTTGTGGATCTCGTTTCAAGAACCAGTGAGTGGTTCTCTGTAAGAATAAAACCGTAGAAGTAATGTAATCTTACAGAAATGGGGGAATAAATAAGAACGCTGTCAGTTCTTCATCTATCTACACGTTGATCCTCTCGAGCTCTGATTCAAATGTGACGTTGATCTTTCCGACTTGGAAAAATAATATGGCTAATGGAATTCGAATATGATCGATCGCGATGACAATCGATCTCGCATTCGTATATTTATCATCAGCTTCGTTGTGATCTGCCACGAGACGCTTTCAGTGAGGAGGATGAAGACGACAAGACCGACAGCCTCGATTATTAGTCGGGCCGACAAGAAAGAAACGTGAAGCTGCTTCTTTATTATATTATTATATATTTATATCTATATTATTGATGTCATTATCGTCCTCATGGGAAAAAGAAAAGAACAAAAAAAGGAAGAAAAATAGCACATCATCCCCTTCAGACCTCACTGTAATAAGGGAATAAATACATAAAATAAAAGAAAAAAAGAATTGAGGAAACCTCGTCGCATTCAATCATAATTGAATGTTTATTCCAAGGAAAAGATATGACGAGAGTGCGTAGAGATGGCACCAAAAAATAGAGGAGGAAAAATCACATCACCATTAAATGAGAAAAATAAAGGACGGATTGAAGAGGGACGGAGAGAGGCCTCAGAAAGAACGTAGCGATTTGGCGTTGTCAAATCATTACACGCAGAAGCGAATCATTGCAACCGTTGCAGATTCCTCATCACAGGCCTTCGTTGATACGCTTCATCGATGTCATTTACCAAAACTATGAGAACAAACAAACCAAGGAGAGGAGGAACTAAGAACGTAAGAAGGTCGCCCGCCGTTCATGGATGCGCAGTCTTTCCTGCGTCACCCTCTTTATAGACCGAGAATAGAGAACAGAGAACCCACGAAACCCTAGATTCCAACCTGGGCTTTAATCTGTGCTTTTTGGGGCCCGAACGGAGGACTTCCGTGGGCTTTTCAGTTCTACGTAGGCTAGTAATCGCCGCAAGTCGGCCTAATAGAATGGCCGACGAAGTCTAATTAAGAGTCACGATCAGCGCTCTTGCCTGCAGCAGCCTCGGAGATCCTCCGAAAGGACTGCTCCATGCAGGAGACGAGGAGTCCGGCATCTATGAACCCCTTCTCGGTGCCCATGGCCACCTTCAGCTTCCCCATGTAGCTGACCACCGATACGGTGAGGCTCTGCCATAGAGATCATCAGTTCAGCAGAGTAGCGTCAGCTAAAGCTCTTCCTTGCTCGAAGGACTTGTCGGGTTTGTTGGTACGTACCTGAGGGCTGCCCACCGTCATGAAGTAGAAGCTCCCGATTGGATGACCTGCTATGATCATCTGCTCCATTGGTCCAGACAGGTTTGATATGGTCATGCTCGTGTTTCTCAGGGTGGAATGTATGTATCGAGCAGCAGTCTACAATCAAATCAAAGGTAGAAGAAAACTCCTCAAGTTCACGACATGCAGTACGATATCTCTGCAAGTTTAGATAGTCTACTACCTCGGCACCTCTGAGCTTTCGGATAGTTTCGAGCAGTCTGCCATTGAGGTGGACAGCAAGGGAGCTTTTCTTTGCCTTGATGATCTGCCTTGCCTTGAGAACGAAGCTGAGTGGATCAGAGGCGTCTGGATTACCGGAAACGGGGACTGGGACGTGAAGAAAGCCGAAGCGGTTGCCCCATGGGTTGGTGGCGTCGGGTCCGGTCATCTCCTTTAGAGATCGGTAGCTTGCAATCATCCTCGTGTTGAGCAACACCAGTGCTGTCACTCGAGCCTCTTTCGAGCCTGGAGCTGTGGCTTGGAAGTAGAGCTGCGTGCCGTAGAATATTGTACCGGAGATGACATCGTTCACCGTCTTTGGATGAGCTCCAAACAAATTGCGGCAGGGGTTGTTAATTCAGTGACTGTGCTAAGAAAAGAGAAGAGAAAGAGGAGGAAGAATACTCTGTCCCCAGTCTTTCATCTAGGATTCACTACTATGCTTACCCCTCCAAGCTTCGCCTTGACGTGCCTAACTTCGTCGAGCGACAAGGTGACAGTGGAGATCTCCATCGGTCGGAACTCCACTCCAGCCTCCTCCGACCGCACCGGAGTCCAGTCATCTGCAAGATAGTTGGTCTTCAGCAAGCTCCACCCGAAATCACGTACGGTGTTCATGCAAACCGAGAGGGCGCGCGGCACGTTCCGCCATGCGCGCCACCAGGCGCCGCTGCCTTGCACAGGCTTAGTGGCTCGGGAAGAAGGGAAGGTGAGGGGCAGAGAAGGGTCGTCAGCTCTCCGGAAGCAAGAGAAGAGGGCGCTCATCAGGGAGAAGCCATCGCCCAGTGCGTGGTGGATCCGGAACACCATGGTCCCTGCTGCACTCTTGGTTGTGTACTTGAGGATGTGGAGATCCCAGAGCGGTCTGCTCTGTGAGAACTCCGCCACTGCAATGTCGGAGATGTAACCACGTATGTAGTCGTCGTAGGTCTCTAAGCCCGCGGGGAAGACGGGAACGTTCACGTGGTCCTCCAGCTTCAGTGCGACCCTCTTCCATCGTCGGACGCCATGGTCGTCCTTCACCTGACCACGCAAAGACCGCAGTAGAGTAAATGCGACAGAAGCCAACGACGCATGGCTAGAATTAGAACAACACATGGATCGTAGCGACTCCTCCTAACGATTAATGAAGACTTCTTCGGGGTTGAGGTTTTCAGCATACACTGTTCATCAAACTGTGTCTCGATTGCATTGTGGAGCTAATGCCATTCTCATATTCCATATATCCATTAAATCCATTAATATATCTTGCAGAAACACATTCTCATTATAAAGCTGATGAATGAATAGTTCTTCACTCCTGAAACAGAGTGCTCTGATGACCAATTAATGCGAAGGAGCAGATCTGCACTACATGGTTTTGACTTTGGTTGACTAGTTCTTCCACCTACATGGATGTTGCAGGTGCATACTGCCTAAGCTTGGTGGTCTAATAAGCATGCACTTGAAGTATTGCATTAGGAAGCAGGAAGATGACATACCAAGTTACTTCCCATGCATAATCTAATCCTGGTTTGTCTGATGCATGCAAACGAGAAATCATCATCGTCTTTTGAATCATGATCCTAAACAGCCTAAAGAGGTGAATGAGGAAAAAAACAGAGCACGACTTGACACTGGCTTGAAACATTACATGACTAAGAGAGAGAGAGAGGGTATGTACCATGACGGAGGAGAATCGAGGATGGATGGGCAAGAAGAGGTTCTCCAGCGTCGACATCGTTGGGGAATCGTCAATGGCGACATCCGACTCGAAGATTGCGAGAATACCTATCGACAGCACAGAACTGTTGAAGTATTGGCCGGTCGGGCTCACCGGATCGTCGACAACCGTCTCCTCTACCTCGACCTTCGTCTTGACGGCATCACACGCCATGGCAGACAAGAGACTTCCTCCTCCCCACTGTGTTGGTTTGAGCTGCTGCATATTAAAAGGCTGCACATGGGAGGAGACAGTGATGTATGGATAGTAAAACAGCAGTGTAGAAATAGAAATTTCTGTGGATACAGCAAAATTAATGTTTCCCATCTGAAAGAAAACTTGCAGTCATCAATGAGGAAGAAGAAACGTTAACCCAAGAGGTGAAAGTTCATTGATTCATCACAAACTCTGCTTTGCACCATAGAATCGATCAGAAGATTACTTCCTTTTTTAGGTCTAGATTGGAGGTAGATTTAATCCATATACATGCATAACGCTGGTGAAGGATGAGTACTTTCAATTCATGGCACTGACAAAGGACTGTGGAGTGCACAGTGATGAGTAACTCCGCATATATCGCCACTTCAAGCAAGCATTCAATAAGGAATTAAAACTCCGGACATCGAGCAGTCTTTCACGCTATTGAATTGCTACAGATGACCTAAAACCTTAAAATCCTAAATACTAAACTCAAAACTCTTGTTATCATGATCTCTAATCTTAATAAACCATCGTCTAAAACCATTAGATTTCTTATACTAATTTGGAAATCTTTATAGTTCTGAGAAAATGGAAGTAATGAAACCACTCGACAATCTTCCAAGGATTAGGTTTACGGTCTTTAAAGGAAGAAGCTGATGATCTTGAAACTGTTCATTTGTCTGTCTTAGTTACAGAAAAAGGGCAATGGTTATTGCTAAACAAGGTTACAGTAAGTCCACCTTCTTTACATTTGACTTTTGTTCATGGATCACTGCTTGTTTGACTTTTGTTCATGGATCACTGTTTAGGCTTTGTTTCCACACAATTTGTTAATATCGTCTTGACATTTGACCTTTTTGTCCCCAGAAGTTGATAATGTGATTATGGATCAAAAGGATAAACTTAATCCAGGTGATTAGAGAGGCAATATTAACTGTCATGACAAGGACATCCATGCAGACATTGCCACATGCCATGCGACATCCGTGCTGTAAGACTCTGTCCTACGCTGCACAAACACATTATTGGATCCATCCCATCACACATCTTTAGCCCTTTCTTTCTATCTTCGACTCTTGAATTCTCGACAACATGACCTTTTCATAGCCATCCATTGGCTCCCTTACAGTAAATTGGGTTGGCGTCAATGCACAGCTGTGAGCATTATTTAGTGATGAGTGGATAAGGATGATGAGTTCAAATCACTAAAAATGTCACTTTTCCTTTGGGTGGAGTCCAGCCTCAGAATCATCATCACAGGAGATATGTCCCTCCTTTAGGCTTGCAAGTTCATGCCAACAATTCCAACATCTTAAATCACATAATTTCACTTCAAAAATAAAAATAAATCTTAGAAAATATATATATATATATATTATTTTCTAACTCAAATCTTGATTATCCTAATTGAATAGACAATCATATTATAACTCAAGTCTTACATTATATCATAATTACAAATCCTCCAGTCTGAATCCAAAAGTAAATTTGATCATATTATTTATTGGTTCTCATCTTTCAAGTGAACAAAGCACTGGCATCCACCAGGTGTAGTGCATGTCAAACCCTAAAGAATTGGTTGACAGGTGAGACTGATTTGTCTTACAGATAATGACTTCAAGCGGCTATACCTTCCATTGTCCATAGATAATGACTTCCATTGTGTCCTCTAATCCTCCCCTTCAATGGCTGACTTAAATTACCTTATCTTTTCCTTGATGAGCTTTCCCTTCCTTAATAGATTCTTTGAACATTAGAGTGAAATTAACACATCTAATTAAAACAGATTGAACCATTAATCCCATTGTTAGATAAAAAGAAAAAAAAAATCCAACAGTAAAAGGTGGAAAAGAGAACATAAAAAGCACAGATACTTTTCTTCCATTGTCAAACTGTCATGTATTCCCCCATGAAAACCCAAACCTTCTTTTGCCCTCATTCCACTACTTAACCTCTCTCTCTCTCTCTCTGCATTCTTCCTCTTATTCCACTTCTCCTCACCCCTTTAATATATACATATATATATATATATATATATTATAATACCAAAAAGAGAAAAATCCAACCTCAACCCCAAAACAAATAAGGAGGAGGAAGAAGCAAACATTTTTATTTCCTCTTTGAAATAAATATAAATAAAGACAATAAATAATATCTATATATAGGAGCGCTCGTCGCGGGGGTAATGGCTTAGCTCTTGAGAGAGAGGGAGAGAGAGGGAGAGGATCCATGGGGGACTCCAAGAAGGAGTCCAACGGATGGATATCCGCCGCCATGACCGCCGCCGTCGCCGATCTCCCATCCCCCTTGGGGCAGCTGGGCGTCGCGCTCTCGGACGCGGAGCTCCGGGAGAGCGCCTACGAGATCTTCGTCGCAGCCTGCCGCGCCACCGGCAGCAAGCCCCTCACCTACACCCCCCAGTCCGAGCGCACCATCGAACGGTCGACGTCCCTCCCGCCGTCGCTACAGCGGTCGCTGACCTCCGCGGCCGCCAGCAAGATGAAGAAGGCCCTCGGGATCAGGTCCCCGTCGAATAAGGGCATCCCCGGGAATGCGTCCTCCAAGAAGCCGGTGTCGGCTGGCGAGCTGATGAGGGTGCAGATGGGGATATCCGAGCAACTGGACGCGCGGATCCGAAGGGGTTTGCTGCGAATTGCAGCCGCAAATGTGAGTCCTCGATTCCACGATTCTTGATTTGGTTCTTCCGCATATAAAACGCTCTTTGATCCGTAAACTATAATTTCTTGTTAGGGCTATTGAATCCTCTAGAATGCCCACTGTTCGATTGACCTTCTTTCTATATGATTCAGTGGGACATCAATTTGGTAGCACGCTCATCATCAAACACATACTAGCTCAACTGTAGTTTGATATTGTCCATCTTTTACGGTCACGATTAATCGCTTATGGCAAAGGGACTTCTACAGAGAAAGGTTTTTGGTGTCCGGCTGCTCTTTAGCGGATAAAATTGCAGATATCTCTTCGGGTTAGTGAAGTGTCGTTATCAAATTAGGATTCCTCATCGCAATAAAGATGTTGGTTGAGTTGTCTGTGACCACCGACTCTAATGAAAAGCATTCGCTCTTCTATCGGTGATGGGTTGCATGAGTGTTCTCTGGCTCACCGATGATCAACTATTAACATTAAGGACTCGAGAAGAACGTGTTGAGCAAAAATCCTTGACAGTAGTTGAAGTTATATTCTTGAGTTCAAGCCCTTACTATATGGTTTGTACTTGTTTGGGCTGGAGTCGCTGACCTTCTTTCATTCAAGATGAAAGTAAAAAAAATTGGGTGCTTCATAGACTAATCCCATGTTGTCAAAGTTATTTTTCAGTCTAATTGTTGGGGATCATATTGAGGATATATGGCTGATGATTGAATTTAGGAAAGTGTTCTATATCTCTTTTGTTTCTTTGTGAATATATAGGACCTGTATGTTCTGTCAGTTTCTTGATAACCGGCGAGTTCACCCCGCACCAAACTCTATGACATTGATTTTTGGGCTTTAGTTCTATGTATTTGCACAAAAGATTCTACAAATGATTGTCATTCAGTCAATTATGTCTTCTTGCAAGAATTTGATTCATCAGAGTTATGCATCCCGACATTCAAATGTCAATGAGATCAATAGGAGATAGTCATGACCTATATCCTACAGTTATCCTACATATATTTGTTCAATTATGAGAAACTTCTGCTTCCAATTGTAGGGTTGCTACGAAGGTACGAAAGTCCCTTCTGTTGCTAATTCAACACAATTTCTGTGATGAAATTTGTCTTCTTTTACATCCAAATTATATAACCACAGATTGATTCTGATTCTTCTATAAAATCAAAGAAGAAAACAAAGCCTTAAATTCTTTAGTTCTTTTGCTCTAATGAAATGTCATGTCTTGATTAGATAATGTTATTTCTATTGTTTTGACTGTTACAAAAGAAAGATGCTTTAGATTGCTTTTACGTTGTCCAGTTGAAGATAACGTTTTGATCTTTTCTCCCTTCATCCCCGCTAACAGCTTGGGAAGCGTATGGAGTCTATGGTTCTGCCTCTAGAGTTGCTGCAGCAGTTCAAATCTTCAGATTTTCCTGATCAACAAGAATATATATGCTGGCAAACTAGAAATTTGAAGGTTCTTGATGCTGGACTACTCCGCCATCCTTATCTTCCGTTAGACAAGTCAGATGCTGCATCACAAAGGCTTCGACAAATTTTGCATGAAGCTTCAAAGACACCTATTGAGACCGGGAAAAATTCAGAAGCAATGCAGGTTCTACGAAATGCTGCGATGTCACTTGCCTACAGATCTTTTAACGGATTTGGTTCAGATACATGCCACTGGGCAGATGGTTTTCCGCTTAATCTCTATCTGTACCAAATGCTATTAGAAGCTTGTTTTAACAACAGTAGTGAGGAAGCATCAATAATCGATGAAATTGATGAGGTTTTAGAGTTGATAAAGAAAACATGGGTCTTCCTAGGAATAAATGAGATGTTTCATAATCTCTGCTTTGCTTGGATTTTGTTTCACAGATTTGTCACTACTGGACAAGTTGAAACTGATCTGCTAATTGCAGCTGATAAACAATTAACTGAAGTTGCAAAGGATGCAAAAGCAACACAAGACCCAACCTATTCAAAATATTTGAAGTCAATATTGAGCTCTATAATGAGTTGGACAGAGAAAAGACTTCTTGCTTACCATGATATGTTCAGCTCTAGTAACATCGAGTCAATGCAAATCATTGTCTCATTGGGAGTCACAGGTGCAAAGATACCAGTTGAAGATATTTCTAATGGATATCGCCGTAGGAGGAAAGAAGAAACTGATGTAGCTTGTAGCAGAATTGATGCCTATATTCGATCATCACTTCGCACTGCTTTTGCTCAGGTAGGTTCTTTGAAATGTCAGATTGAACTAATGAGCCTGCTTATACCTTTTCCCATTTACCTTCCAAATACTTTTCTTTGAAACATTGATACCATTTTTCTGATTTGGTTAATTTCTTTTCAAAGTTAATACTTTTTTGCAAATCTAATTGGTTCTTCCATTTTGCTGATTACTCACATCTCAGCTGTCAAACTCAATGTAACATCTGAACCAGTGGTTGCATTGATGCAGAAAATGGAACATATAGCGTCAAGCAGGAGACCATCAAGAAAACAAAGTACTCCAGTTCTTTGCATTCTTGCTCAGGAAATTGGCAATTTGGCAAGCAAAGAGCAAGAGATGTTTAGTCCAATATTGAAGAAATGGCATCCACTTGCTGCTGGCGTTGCTGTTGCAACTCTTCATTCTTGTTACGGAAATGAACTAAAGCAATTTATATCTAGTGTCACAGAGCTAACACCAGATGTGGTACAAGTTCTTAGAGCTGCTGACAAGTTAGAGAAACAACTTGTCAACATTGCTGTTGAAGATTCTGTAGATAGTGATGATGGGGGTAAGTCATTAATCAGAGAAATGCCACCTTATGAAGCTGAATCCGCCATTGCCAATCTTGTAAGAGCATGGATAAGAACTAGGGCGGACGGGCTAAAGGAGTGGGTTGACCGGAACTTGCAGCAAGAGGTTTGATTCTTTTACATCACTTTTCTTCTTAGTTTTATACATGCACTAAAGGCCTAGTTGTATGTGAACTTGTATCTTTTCTGACTTTTCTTTTGCTTGATTCAACCATTTAAATTATCGATTTGAACTATAGACATTCGTGTTAGTTGCTTCAATTTTCTTGTACTCATCATGATACATCAGCTAATCTGACCATGTTAATTGATTGGTTTTTGCCATTTGCAATTATCTTCTGATGTGTTAAAAAGATAAAATTGTCAATCTAACATTATAGATCTGATATTAAGATCACTATTATTCTGTTACCCTTACAAACTATTGCTGGATCATATGTTCTTTATATCTTGATATTACTTGGCTACCATTAGATGGTATCTCTAAAACCTTGTATTGGGTCCATCTTTGCCATGCTTCTATCAATGAACACTACTTTTAAATATTGTTACCCATGTCGCTAGTGTTCCTATAGGCATGCTAGACTCCCTCATATCCAAGGGTCCAAGGTTGTTACTAAAATGAGATTACTGTGCATCAGATTTATGTGTTTTGCATACTATGCTTAATCGTTATGGTTGCATAATCTGATTAAAATTGGATTTACTTTCTGTTGCCTGATGAATCTCTGTCGCAGACAGATGTTGACATGACATTGTGGTTATAAGGTGCTTTCATTTTCCAGTCATTCCAAAGAAACTGTGATCCTGTTACATGAGTACAACTTTTCTGTATCTGATCACCAGTAATAATATGTTATTAATTTCACTAGGTTTGGATCCCAAGGGCAACCAAGGAAAGTTATGCTCCTTCTTCAGTCGAGGTGCTACGGATAATTGACGAGACTTTAGATGCTTACTTCCGACTGCCCATACCCATGCACCCTGCCTTGCTTCCTGACTTGCTAATAGGACTTGATCGGAATCTGCAACATTATGCATCTAAGGCAAAAGCAGGATGTGGTAGGTTTCATCAGTTTATGTGCTGGATTGTTAATTCTACGACTAATAAATCTTCATTTTCAGGTAGCCGGAACAATTTTATGCCTACATTGCCCGCGTTAACTAGATGTAAAGTTGGTTCTAAATTATGGAAGAAAAAGGATAAGTCACAAAACTTAACAAAAAGGAGATCACAAGTTGGGTCGACAAACGGAGATGGTTCTTTGAGTTTGTCACAGCTGTGTGTACGCATCAATTCACTTTATCATATCCGCAAAGAGTTGGAGAACTTGGAGAAGAAAATAAAGACCTGTTTAAGGAATACTGAATCAGCTCAAGCAGATGTATTAAATGGTATGCGGACCAGTTTTGAGCTTTCTTTGGCTGCTTGTCAAGAAGGAATTCTGCAAGTTTGTGAGACGATAGCCTACAAGGTAATCTTTCATGACCTGAGTCACATTTTATGGGATGCTTTATTTGTTGGTGAGACTGCTGCTTCAAGAATACATCCTTTTCTAAAAGAACTCGACCCTACTTTGGAGATGGTATCAAGCACAGTGCACAACAGAGTACGATACCGAGTAATAACTGCACTAATGAAAGCTTCGTTTGATGGGTTCTTGCTTGTGCTTCTTGCTGGTGGCCCGTCACGTGGTTTCTCTTGCCAAGATTCTCATATTATAGAGGATGATTTCAAATCTCTTAAAGATTTATACTTGGCTGACGGAGATGGGTTGCCTGAAGAGTTGGTCGAGAAGGCTGCAAGAGAAGTGAACAATGTGCTACCCCTATTTCGCACCGACACAGAGAGCCTCATTGAACGGTTCAAACGGATGGTTGTAGAGACAAATGATTCTGCAGCCAAATCCAAATATCCATTACCTCCAAATCCAGGGCACTGGAGCCCGACCGAGCCCAACACAGTTCTACATGTTTTATGCCATAGGAATGATGATGCTGCAACAAAATTCCTAAAGAAAACTTACAACTTGCCCAAAAAGCTGTAGCTTGTTGGCCCACTGTGGGAAACTCAGTGCACAATTGGTTCCGCGAGGAGGACTTAATGTCTATATTTCCAGCCTTGATTATGCAAATATTCCCGGTCCTGCCTTTTGAAATATAAAACTGTTTCTCAAGCTGTCTGGTGGAGTTGAACTGTGAAAGATGTGAGATAAGGAATTGGTCTAATGCTGTTCAATGGAGTTTGGGACATTAGAAGGGGTTGTATGATCAACAGTCTGATATTGATTCCATGAGCCAAGAGAAAAGGTGGTGAGCATCTTGTCTTCATCATTCTTCTGGATATAAACAGGTATCTAGAGGTTGAAGTGGTTAACCCACCGTTTAGAAGCATTCTTCTTCAGTTCACTGGCAGTCTCTTAGGGTAACTTAACTAAACTATTTTTTTTTTCCCTCCATGATGTTGTGACAAAAGCTAGAGAACTGTTGGTTGACAATTTGCAGCTAGCGTGTTAGTTGTATAATATAACAAATCTAACATGATATATGTGCCCTTCAATAATATCATCCTCTTTTGTTTAATTATGCTACAGACTGGATTATGCCTAGAATTTTGTATGAGGGTTTGGATTACCTTGAGGCCCTACAGTTTTGAGTAGGGGAAGTTGCTGTGTATTGGTGGTTTCTGTTGCGCCATACTTTGATATTTGTCCAGCGAAAGCCAATTCTGCAACAAAAAGTAGCATTTAGTTTCGAGACGCCATTTTCATTCAACAAACATTTCTTGATTCACTGTGACCACGATGACCTGTAAGTACTGCACGGTGCCAACGTACTAGAATTATTTACTGATAGTTTCAGCTCGTCACATAGCAGATATTGAATGACAACTAAACAATGAGTTTCCTCGTCTGAAAACGCCTGCATAGATCAAATAGTTCATAGATCAAATTCATGTCGCGAGTGCAATCGACAATCCAAGGAGAATGCTACAAAAGGCTATGAGGATCGAACCCAACTCTCACCTCCACCATCTGGTCAGATCACCGTTTCTTCCACCTCCTCGGATGCCTGAAGAGGCCAGTCAATACCTAAATCCCCACCTCCTTCGCTCGCCGTCGCCTCATCCGAAACCCATCACAGCCCTCCAAGCTCATCGATCGATCGGGTCGTTTGGCAAGTAGGATGCAGTTGAGGAGACGGGGGGTCGGCTACCGATAGCAGAACCGACGAATAGGAAGAAGAGAGGACGAATTGATGCGGTGTATAGCCGATGAGCGCAGAGCTGCAAAACTCGAAAGGGGAACGGCGAGGTAGAAGGGAGGAAGACGGAGACCAACACAAGCGCAAGTTGTTAGGATGCAACCATTTCGGTTATTATATACGTCTTCTCCTTCATCTTAACCCTTCATCTGAGTCGGATATCTAATCCCGCCCGTCCAAACCTTGATTGGACGGTGACGAGCAATTCTGCCATTACTCTTCGCAACCACTTACGAGTTTTCCTAATATCTCTTCACTTATTCGCTCACCGGACGTAGTTTCTGTACAGAACATTATACGTCGTACAATAAATCCATGAGCATTTCACACATGTAGTTTTATTCATTCTGAAACAAGTGCACAAGTAGAAGAAGATGTTGTTGGTTCTTATAACATCAATACTTGGACAACCACAGTACATCTAATACAGCAGAGATAGCTAGAAAGAGGCAGCTGAGGAAAGCTAAGCTTATGGAGATGGCCATGTGGTTGCAGAAGCTATGCAAGGGCTTACAGAAGTCAGGAATCAGTGCATGCCGGATCCCTGTGCGGTTCAGATTGGTCACTCCGGCGGCAGCAGAACCCGCACTCATCATCGCATATGCAAACACCTGTTAACGACAACAATAAAACCGTAAGTCCCAACTTTTTGTGGTCAGCTACATAGATTGTTTGCTGTCATTGGAATATGTAAAAAGTCATGTTTAGTTAAATTCAGAATACTTAAATTTTTATTTATAATTTCTATTAAATTTTTTTTATGTCTTCGTATACCTCTTCTCGCACCACTAACATTAATCGTTTCGTCTCTTCTAACTACCGCATTCGGAGGTCTCCTAAGCATATGCTCGTACCTAGTTGTACGCAAACACTAGCCATTTACGATTAATGATCAGTGCCATTATGTTGTATGGCAAGTTTGTCGTTGACGACGACGATATATCAAGAAAGAAAATGCATATAATGTGCAACTAAGATGCATTTCCATCGAAAATAAGTAAAACAAGTATAGGTCTTATCGAACAATGAATTGATGGAAAACCATTTCGTATAGGGTTTTAGCAGTGGCGTACTTTGTGACTGGTCCACTGGCACGGTGTGGTCGGCAAGCTTAAACATGCTTGCCAATGTCAATTTACATACTAAAATTCATTGGAGCAGCACCATTAGAGTTATGACCAAATTCAAAAAAATAATTTTCCTAAAAGCTTACAATTTCATATCACTAACCTATCTTTACAAACGAAATGGAGCAAAAGAATTGCTCTGTGGAGAAAAAGAATTGCTCTGCTGAGCTTGTGATGTGCTTCATAACTCATTTTATTATGTTGATCAACAAATGTGTAAAATACTAATAACTTGACCACACAACATACGAAGTAGTCTCTAGATCAAGATATATGATCAAGAAAAACCAGCAACCATACATGCGGAATTTTTCATAAGTATGACATTGCACACATTAAGGTATATTAGTTCAAGATTTTTAAATATCATTAGGTTTCACAGAACATATCTACACAACACAAAGAAGGATTACATGCTTTCCACAGAAACTTGATTTAATTGAACCCCCAAAAAAATAAAGAAATTCACTGTCCTTATTCAACTTTGTATTTGGACTAACCAGAGGAGGATGAGTCTTTTTAACACAGCACCAAGAACAAGCACCAGCTATTGCTGGTCAATCTTGTGTCAATATAAACAGCAAACATGCTTGAATAAAACAAAATAATAGCAAAATAGCATCCTTATAGTGAAAGCTTTAGATACATGCATGGTAGTAATATGAAATTCTCTGACTAATTAAGTTGGCTAACACGTGGATACCAAACCTACAGGAAGCATGAAACTAAAATTGGAAGAAAACCAAACCCAAGTTCCATAGACCCTTAATGATAAACTTATCTTTAATTTTCATGTTGCTCCTCCACCTAAATATACTATTGTAGTTTCTCAACATTAAACAAATTCTTCGACTACAAAATGATAGAAACAAATTGATTTTAATTATCTCTGATGTGAGAAAGTACTATCAACCCAAAGAGTTTACTTTGAGACTATTTCTTTTGTCATAGAAGAATAATTTGACCATCCATCAACCACTCCACTCAGTGAATAATAAAGGCACAACATTTCCCTCAGTCATAAAACAAGACAGTCTTCTTCAAATTTTATTTTCTGGAATTTGAACTCTGAAAAACCAAATCCCTGACTGGTCTTTGAATTTATAAAAATGCAACAGAGCATCATTGAATTCATAATAAAATTACTCATAAATAAAAGGATCAGAAGAAAAGCTTGATAAAAGCCACTGAGAACTAACTTTAGACAAAACAGAAGAGACGAGTGCAGACAACGAGGAAAAGAGGAAGTGATGGGATTCATAGAGTACCTGATCACCTGCGAAAATGATCCACGCATGGCTGTGGGAGGGGATCACAGGCAACCCCTGCGCCAGCTTCCTCAAGCTCAACAGAAGCTGCAGCAGCGAATGCGCCGCCACGGCCGCCAAGATCCCCACCAAATACCTGCAAACGATGGCAACCATCTCCTCACTTAGCTCCTATGTCCCTTTACAGTAAGCTTAGGGACTGGTTCGGAGGGCTTACTCGAAAGAGTCGGAGAAGGACCACTTGGAGTAGAGCGGGATTTGGATGCCGAAGACCGAGAGGCTCCCGCGCTGCTCCGCCGTCACCATTATGCTAAGTGACAGCAGCGACGACAAGACCGTGGCCAGCCGTACGCCCACAGCCACCGTGTCCCACCCCATCGCGGCGGCCGCCCGGTGGTCTTTTCCCCCTGTCACAGGCACCAGGGGCCCGCTCATTGTCCCGGAGTCGGCGGCCACTGCCGACGCCTTCGCCGCCTCCGGCATTTGTATCCCCACCTCCGCCGCCGCCGACTTCCTCACCGCCCCTGTCACATCCATCTCCACCAACCTCTCTACCTCTCTTCTTCCTCCTCCTAAGTTCACCAGCAGAGAAAGATGGCGGGGCAGCGAAGCGAGGAAGCGACATCGCTGAGAACACCGAGGTCTGGTACAAAGGGGCACGTGGCGAGAGAACCGGGTGTGGCGGGTGTCCGACCCGTGATCGCGACAATGGGCGGGCTCCGTCAGCCGTCTGGATTTTCTCCAACCGCCCCTTACTGCACCGCCTAAGTGCTAAATAGTTCTAAATCATAGCCGCTCGTCGATGTGGGTCCCCTCGATAAATTGCCTGATCCAAGCACGAACAGCACAAGAGTTGGAGAGGATCCGTAATACTGGAAATGATGTATGTATGCGCTGAGTAGTTATCACCGTCGGATATGAGATCCAACGCATCTGATCAGCCAACGTACGTCGTCTCAACGGGAAGCCATCTTGCATTGAGATGCGTGCCATTTCAAACTCAACGGTGGATGCTTTGATTTTTTGAGAAAAGTACGAGCATTGTACACTGGAAGGTACGGCGATCTTTTACGATACATAGACAAGCACTAAGCACAAGCATGAACGGAACAAGCTAATTGTTTTAGCATCTCTCCAGATGGCCTTTAGAGGACCGCTACTTCATCCATCAAATAATTAAACATTGCTGGTATTACCTTCAATTCAGGTCCGTGACAGTATATTCATATAGAAGTCAGATGTGTCCAATACTGCTTCTTTTTAAGTGCTAACAACATTCATGTGAATGCACGAGAGATATAGTTGGGTTTTATCAGCTCATTTGGTCTCTACAAGCAGACGAAAAGAGCGACCATGTTAGTTGAAGTCTAGCAAAAAAATAAACCAACATGCAAGAAGGGATGAAGCAGGAAGAACATGGACTGATCAATGAAGGGGGCAAAAAAAGGACAAAGGCCACCGCCTTGCCCTCACGAGATATACTTTAGGCATCGGTTTATATATTTACATATATACAGAGAGAGAAGTACCTCAGCTTGTGAACCGATCCTTCTACAACAGACGCTGAAAATACTGAAAGAATGTTAACAACAGAGCAAAAAGAACCTAAAGAGAGACTTGTAATCCATGTATAAAAATATTGGTGCAACTCCGATTCAAATGCCAAATATCAAGTCCATGACTTTAGACAAAGCTGATGTTGCTGGAGTCGCAATAGACTGTTGATGATGGGCGCGAGTGAGGACTGTTGATGGAGTACCAGTCGATGAGCTATTTAAAGTAGTTGACTTGGAGGGTAATGAAACCATGAAACTTCCGCGATTGAGTCTGTCAGATGTTTCATCCAGATGATGACGATGCATTGGATCTATACGCTTCACCGCAATTATCAACAGACTGTTTAGCTGCATACCATTTTTCTTAAGAGCCATTTGAGCTTCAGAGGGATTCTGCAAAGTGAAAGAGCATGTTAAGACACATTCAGAACGGGTGCAAGCTTCTCCAGAGAAAGTAGGCGACAAACATATCAAAATTATTCTGGAATAGATGACTTTCGACAATTATACTACACAAAAAAGACAATTGCAAATGGGTGTCTGGTTGCAGAGTCTCTGATTCAGGTTAAATGTGGGTTCAGTGCATGAGGACAACATAAGTACAAGGGACAGACTACCATGTGATGATAGACAACTCTTTGACATGCATACTTGATAACAACTTTGCCAATCTCATAATGACCAATATATCAATAAACACTGGACATGAACAAACATCATTTATCTCTTGTGCTGCTACAATAAAAAAAATCTACAATTGTCATTAAAATGAAAACAAGACCAAATTGAAGGAAGGAAACTCAGAGTAACAAGAACATTGGAATGATCAACCATGCAGCAGTTTGCATAACGTATAATGAATAGCCAATTGCTCTCCACAGTGGGGAATTAGATCAAAGAGACTTATTATCTTCAGCAAGTTGAAAGATATAAAATGAGCACAAAACAATTACCTGATACAAAATGTGTATCCAATTAGCATTGCTTGGTCCATGTACATGCTTTGATATGACACCACATTTTTCAAACTCTCGTAACACCATATTGGTATCACTAGGGGGAAATCTGATGAAAAAAAAGATTTATAACTCAACCATTAGATGTACAAAGTCTGCATATAAAACATTGTAAGTGTTTCTCAACTAGATATGCCAAAAAAATTTCTTGAACATGTAAATCTAGCTATGGTTATTTCTTCTGATTGAACCCACACGTTGATATTTCCACTTTAATATGTCTAGTGAAATTTTCCACAGTATGCAAAACTCTTTATTCAACCCAAGATGCAAGCAACAATAAGAACATTTAGGACAACATAAGGAGGAGATGGATGTACCCTTAAGCTAATCACATTACCTAAATGTTTCAGGCTTGCAATATCAGATTTTAAATCAGTAAAGACAAATGGATGACACTGTTAAAGAAAAAAAGATTTGAGAAGCAAGAAATGTTTAACAACGCACAAATGGAAGTAAATTTCACACGAGATATATTTTTTCAAATGCAGGACAAACAGGTAATCCATTTGAAGAAAGAAAGATAGGGATTGGTTATAATAAATTTTACATATACTACTGTTAAATAAAAACTCATTCATTTACAGTAAAATGTACCTCATGTGGAAAAATCACAGGTATATTTTCAGAGGTTATATCCAAGGAAAACACTGAACATCTAAGATTGATTTATATACAATGTGAAATTTTCAACATTGGTCTAAATACATATAATCAATACAATAGACTAAATAGAGCATCAAAAGCACCTAAACTGAAGATTTTAAACCCACCTCCAACACCTCAGAAAACTTTGCTTGCACAACACCCCATCTCACTCAAGATCCCTATACAAGCTAATAAGCTTCTTTTTCGGCAAGAAAAATTTTATCGCTTAGCAAATTATGCAACTGCACAGTATATACAGATCAACACTGATATGACAAAAAATGGCAGACCCAGCACAGCCGGACGAGACAGAAGCAGGTAACGGTTGAAGCTCGCCCATACCCTGCGATCCCTCGGTCTCCCACGCAGCCCCAGTGGCAATGTCAGACGCCACCAAAGGTACAGTCCTGCCCTACAGACAGCTACGTCGGGTAACATCAAACCTCCTCTATAAATACCCCGAAGCCCTGAACAAAAGGGGGAGGACACACTCAACACACGGAGATTTCTCCTCCTCCTAAACCCCCTCCACGTTGCTAACTTGATCATCGGAGGGGTCGGGCCGAGCTCCCGGCCCGACCTGTGTGCAGGTGCGAGACGGTGTTGCCTCTTCCCGGTGCTGCGGCGGAGCTGCCTCCCGACCCGAGCTGCCGACCCGAACCACCGTGCTCGGCCGCCAGGAGACCCCGAGGAGCGCCCCCACGGAGATCACCGCCATTCGGACCCCGAACCAAGCCGTGACGGCCCCGACGCCATGGCTAAACAGTTACTTACCGTAACAGAATGGCGCTAGAGGAAGGGCCCGAATGTCAAGGGATCCTCAAACTGATCCCGACGAACTCCCTATCGAGGGATCGTTCTTAGCAGGGGCGCAGACCGTGCGTGACGGGCCGCGGGCTGACGACCTCCCCGCAACCTCGAAACGCTACTGGGGTTCATTCGACAACCCGAACCTGCTTCCGCCCGAGGGCGCTCCGAGCGTCCCCTCGCCGATGTCATCCGAGGCCTTTCACGACCTCGCTCGTCAAGTCCGAGCTCTGACGGATATGGTGCAAACCATCATCTCGCGCGTCTCCCAACCGACATCCCCGCTCATGACTCAACCGCTACGGCAACAGGAGCCGCCCCCCTGGGCCCACGTGATGCTTCCGGAGCCTCCCGCTTCGCCTCGGGTCCGACCGACCCCACTTGGGGATCTAGTGATGGCAGACCTGAGCGGCCGCCCGGAGCCCGAGGTATTACCTCCGGAGTCAACAGACTCCCTGCGAGCCCAGCTACGCTTTCTTAGTCAGCGGCTCGACGAACTAGAGAAGGAGTTTTGCAGCTCAGAGGGAGAGCTCGGGATAAACGCAAACTTGGGATCTCCGTTCGCACCAGAGATACGAGATCACGCGGTTCCCCCGAACTTCCAGCTCCCTTCTTTGGATACATACTATGGCTCCACTGACCCAGCGGACCATGTCGCCGCTTTCCGTGCCCAACTAGCATTGTATGGAACGTCAGACACTTTAATGTGCAGGGCATTTCCCACGACCCTGAGGGGTCTGGCCCGCACATGGTATAGCGGCCTGAAGACCGGAACGATCACCTCCTTTGGCCAGCTCGCCAAGGAATTCGAGCTCCACTTCATAGCCCATGCCCGGCCAAAGCCCTCCGCGGCGCTGCTCCTCGGACTCAAACAAAGGGAGGATGAGCCCCTCCCACATTTTGTGGATCGCTTTGCCACGCAAATCCGGTGCTTACCGGACACTCACCCCTCTCTGTTTGTGCAGGCGTTTATGATAGGCTTGCGACCCTCCAGATTCCTCTGGTCCCTCGCAGAGCGACCTCCCACGGCGGTGCCGGAGATGCTCCAGCGGGCTAACCGATACATCGCAGCGGAGACCTGGGCGGCCACGAGAAGAAGGGACGACCTCCGACCGCGGGCTCCATAAGAGAGGCCCAGCATCCGCGATGGCTACCCGATGTACTCGTGAAAAGAAATCTAAGCCCCTGCCCCAGTCTCTTCCAAGGGAAGGCTTCATGTTTACCTAACTGTCTCTTGACTCACGGTTAGCTTCGGCCTAACCCCCCCTTTTTTTTTGCATTCGCACGGCTCAGTCGTAGACGGCCCGAGCCCACCACAGCGCGGCCTGCCCGTCTGAGTGGTGTCCCTCGGTCGTAGCTTGCATGCACCGAGCACCTCGGCCGATCACTGCCGAGATCTACCTCGGTGCGGCCTATCCGCCTCCGACGCATGGTACCCGAGACCACGTCCTCGCGTCCTGCCCGCCTAGTCGTGCTACTCGGTCGCATGGCCCTCGCGACCACGCCTGCGCGGTCTGCCCGCCTGCGTCGTGCTCCTTGGCTCCATGTTCCCGAGACAGACCAGCGCCGCCAGTACGCCTGCGTCGTGCCCCTCGGCTCCATACTTCCCGAGACCACGCCTGCGCGGTTACCCCGCCTGCGTTGTGCTCCTCGGTCCTCGGCTTTACGCCTCCCGAGACCACACCTGCGCGGTCACCCCGCCTGCGTTGTGCTCCTCGGTCCTCGGCTTTACGCCTCCCGAGACCCGCCCGAGACGTGCTCCTCGGCCGCATGTGCCCGAGACCACCTCCTCGGCGCGGCTAGCCCGCCCGAGACGTGCTCCTCGGCCGCATGTCCCCGAGACCACCTCCTCGGCGCGGCCAGCCCGCCCGAGACATGCTCCTCGACCGCATGCCCCTGAGACCACCTCCTCGGCGCGGCCAGCCCGCCCGAGACGTGCTCCTCGGCCGCATGTGCCCGAGACCACCTCCTCGGCGCGGCTAGCCCGCCCGAGACGTGCTCCTCGGCCGCATGTCCCCGAGACCACCTCCTCGGCACGGCCAGCCCGCCCGAGACGTGCTCCTCGAACGCATGTCCCCGAGACCACCTCCTCGGCGCGGCTAGCCCGCCCGAGACGTGCTCCTCGGCCGCATGCCCCCGAGACCACCTCCTCGGCGCGGCCAGCCCGCCCGAGACGTGCTCCTCGGCCGCATGTGCCCGAGACCACCTCCTCGGCGCGGCCAGCCCGCCCGAGACGTGCTCCTCGGACGCATGTCCCCGAGACCACCTCCTCGGCGCGGCCAGCCCGCCCGAGACGTGCTCCTCGACCTCATGCCACCCAAAGCGCCTCTGCGGCGCGGCCTATTCGCCCCAGACATGTGTCTCAATCATGAACCGCGGAGAGACCCGCCACTTAAAGATCAAAGCCACGCCTCGAATCCCCTCCATCCAAAGCCGAGCCATGGCTTCCTTTGGGGGGGGGGAATATGATATGACAAAAAATGGCAGACCCAGCACAGCCGGACGAGACAGAAGCAGGTAACGGTTGAAGCTCGCCCATACCCTGCGATCCCCCGGTCTCCCACGCAGCCCCAGTGGCAATGTCAGACGCCACCAAAGGTACAGTCCTGCCCTACAGACAGCTACGTCGAGTAACATCAAACCTCCTCTATAAATACCCCGAAGCCCTGAACAAAAGGGGGAGGACACACTCAACACACGGAGATTTCTCCTCCTCCTAAACCCCCTCCACGTTGCTAACTTGATCATCGGAGGGGTCGGGCCGAGCTCCCGGCCCGACCTGTGTGCAGGTGCGAGACGGTGTTGCCTCTTCCCGGTGCTGCGACGGAGCTGCCTCTCGACCCGAGCTACCGACCCGACCCGCCGACCCGAGCTGCCGACCCGAACCACCGTGCTCGGCCGCCAGGAGACCCCGAGGAGCGCCCCCACGGAGATCACCGCCATTCGGACCCCGAACCAAGCCGCGACGGCCCCGACGCCACGGCTAAACAGTTACTTACCGTAACAAACACACTTCACCATAACAGCCTGTTTAATTAATTTATGTGTTCTGTATTTATAATTAATAATCTTGTTCTTAAACAACCTGCTATTCCTTTTCATCCAAACTTTACACACTGCAGCCTTTCTCAACTCAAAAGGATCAGAGTTTCCTGCACACTTCCTCAAAGAAAAAACAGGATACTTCCTGTTGAAATCCATAGTCTTCCTTCTCATGCTGCACCAGCTCAACATCATTTCCCATATGCTACTTGTGACAACTGACCAACATTTTCTAATTCTGATAATAGAAGATGCTGCAAGATCGTTACACAATTCATTTCCTTGCTTAGCACGTTTCTCGATATGTTAATCTGTCACGCACAGCTAACTAGTTCATATGCATGATTCGGAATCCTGTCTTATACCAGACCCATTAAACCAATCATCTTCCTATGTTGTTTCATCTACATACTATGTATTATTGCCTATAGGTAACCAAACAGGTCGTTCATCACTTTTGAGTTCAATCTAGTCAAACTTATCTTATTGATGCCTTATATACAACTAAATTAAAAGAAGGCATAAAGGACCTAGCAGCAATCGTGGGAAATAGGAAAGCAAAAGAAACAGACAAGAAGCAGAACTGAAAGAATAGGAGAAGCAAGAGTGTGAGGCTATACCCATAAACAGTAACCCACCCATCCGCACCAAGCCCTCCGTTCTGCATGCTACATCCTTGCGAGCCCGGCTTCACAATCTCTCTCGGCCGCGGAGGCGGCGGAGTGATCAACGCCCCTGGCTCGATTAACCCATCTATCGGCGAGCCGCGGCCCGTCTCTCTCTCCTCTCCATCAACCTCGGCAGCGCGAGAACCGCTCATCTCGGCCCTGGTTCTCCGGACGAAGGAAGAGGAAGAGGAGGACGTGGAAGGGGAGAGAGATCCTGTCCGATCCGACGGCGGGGACGGCAGATCGCCGATGCCGAAGAATCTGATGCGGTCATCAAGGGTGAAGACCGGAGGTGCAGGGAGGTCAGCCGAGATGCCGGTGTCTCGCCAGAGGGCGGAGGCGGTGGCGGCCTGACTCGCGTTGGCGAAGCGAGAGGCGGTGCCGCGGTCGGGGAAGATCGGCATGCCGAGGTCACAGCACAAAGGCGAAAGACGCGCGGACTCGGTGCTCCGCGCCGTCGGGGAGCTCAGGGTCTCCTATTCGATGGCGATCCCTCCTCTTCTTCCGGAGCCTAAACATTAATAATCGAACGAAAGAACGGCGCGCGGGTGCGGCCGTTTCGAACAACGGCAAAACCGTCGAACTCCAGAGTCGGTTTGGAAAATTACCGAGCATGCCAAAAGAACGGCGGGTTTGGAAATAATTACAAGCTCCCGAGTGGAACAAAATTGAAATTCCTTATTTATCCTTGCGATGTTCACAAATAACATCTTTGTCATTAAAGAATTATTATTTAAATATAGCATGTCACTCTAAAAAGGCTACAACAAGTAATAATATATCAAACTTAGTTACCATTGATGGTTTCCAAACTTTATTTCTTTTAAAACTATTAAATACTTGATAAATACTTTTGTGGACTCACGGAAGGTCATAAATCATTTTCGTCTTCATCACTTATCATTTTATTAAAAAATTATTATTAATACCCATCTATCAAAAATTCTCCTTAATCATGATTATTAACAGTTTCTTCAACTGAGATTACTCTTAATAACATAACAATCAAATGATAACCATGAAAACAAACTACATGAATACTCATATAAGGTTTTTTTTGGCTTTCAGGGATATGCATACAAACATATATATATATGTGTGTGTGTGTGTGTGTGTGTGGTGTCTAAGTTATGTCAATTATCTATGCTTCAAGCATTTTTTTTCTAGAAACAAAAAAAAAAAGAAAAAAAAAATCACCAAATCAAGTGGCCACCTCAATTGCACCCTCTACATCTAAAAATATAAGCCTTCTTACCAAGTCAAGTTATATGCCACCAAATGCTCTTCCACATTGTTCTGCTGCTGCAAAAAAGGTTAACGCAGAGGATTATTGCTGCTTCCTAAAGATAGATTCCCATACCACTCCAACATAGAACACAGATGCATGAAACCAGATGACTTGCAAGTGCTGATGTCCCAACAAAAATGACAAGGAATAGAAATTAAAAACGAAAATAGTAACCAAAGCTACATCAATTGGGGAAAGAAAACCGTCTAAAGTGAATAACACAAAGTCACATACTAAAGTGAAATTCTTAATTAAAATGATGTGCCAATTTGCAATTCCTTAATTGTCATAAGTAAATGATGAATGATGGTTGTTATCTCGACTGAGGAACTTGCAGTTGAGCAATTCAGCACAACTGACTCCATAGCCTTCATGAGATCGGAAATTCCATGTCGTTGGTTCAGTGCCATTTGCAGTCTCAGAGCATTTTCCAAGAATTTCTGAACTTACAGCAAAGACATGGGAACATTTCTTCTGCCATTTAAGATGTATCTGCCAAAATTTCTGTACATAAAAGTAACCACTTTCATGGTAAATAAGCATCTAGTTAAATGGAATACTGGCTAATGCAGCAAACATGGTTTTGGGCCTAATTACCATGTAGACGATTGATCAGTAACACTACAAAGAATGTTTGATGTAAAAACTAGAATCAATTTTATTAGCTTCCCATATTTGGTACAAAGCCACCTCAAATTTTATCAACAAGTATCTGCCCTTAGACCCAATGCTGTCTGAATGGCAAAGCCAACACTGCTAACTGATGATTTGAATGCAAGATGTAACAGCATACTCTACCTAAACCCCCATAACCAGCGTGCAAGAGGTGCCATTCAATTGTCACAAATTCAATTGTATTATCCAATCCTTTATGATGCAAAGCATCAAGGAAAAGTTCTTATAATTACATACGTCCTGCTGATTTTTTCTACAATAATATTACTAAAACGACAGTTCATGCCACACTATATCATGCATTAAAATATCTGGCTACATCATAGTTACACAAAACTGTATAGCCTTTTAGCAAAATGTCAGGCAATTCCTTTGCAAAGGTTCCATTTTATTCATTTGTAATGCAAACTGATGGGTGAAACATTCACAATCAAACTATGTCAGATGCATTATGGTTTTTCAAACTCAGATAACTGGTAGCTTCACTGGTGTATTGTCTGCACTTAGGTTGCATGCCCTAGGATATGATAGTTAATGTGCTAAGACAAATACATATTAAAACAAATTGGCACATATGACCAGAATGTCAAGGGCTACGTTAACCATCAAATTTCTAATCAATAATTTTGAGAAACTTAGTGGTTATTTATCAGCCCTCATTTTTATAATTTAAGGACAAAACTTCATACTCAGTGAAGCTTTTTCAAACATTTGTGCTATACTACCATCATGTTCTCTATGCTTTTCATCTCCCAATTTGAGTTTTGCAAGGTTTGAAATCATTTAGGCACTAGATCCTCCATGAACTTCTCTTGCAATCATTATTGCATATCATTAGCTGATTGTATTTGTCTGAACTTTCATTGTGGCAGATTGTAGAACAGGGTCAGTGAAACCAAAAGCAGTATACAGAATGGATGAATTCTTTGTATGATTATAAAAATCTTACATCAGCAGAGAAAGAAAAAAAATTGTATAATGTACAGCATATAAGAACTTGCAAGAAATACTCATAAATATATGCATAGATGAAAGAGAACCAAGTGGCCTGCTGCACCTACCATCATGGGTGCCCACATTGTTACAGCAGATGCAGTTTCCCAGTTACAGAATCAATGTCTGCCTTCCTCCCTAATGAAAGCATCTTATAAATGTTGCTCTTTGGAAAAATTATAAGCATGTAATACTTCCAAAAAGCTAATATTTTAGTGTTATGTATACACAAAAAGGGATGCTGATTTCCCCCACCCACCCCAGGAAGAAGGGAATCAGGGGATATGGAAATTATTATGTTGTGTGACAGTATAGACCAAAAATAAACATAATATTAATTTAAAAAGTTAAATGAGAATTGAACCTGGTCCAATGGCAAGAACTGTCCTTGATCCAGCCAGAACCTGTGAAAGAGAGACCATTTAAAAATTAAACGCAGTGATGATGCAGAAAAAACAAATCTAGATAAACTATGTTACAAAAATCATTCATGTGATTATGCTGCATATTTCACTAAAGATTAGGGAAAAGAAAAAGTATAGGGAAAAAGGGGGGGTTGCAGAGTTGGAAAGTCAGAACTATTTACTGCACGACATTATAATCTCATTTTTTGATGAGGATACATATTGAGATGGCATAGCAACTAACTAATACAATACACTAAATGATCTTGAACACACACACACACGCATGCGCACACACACATGTATATATATATATATATATATATATATATATGCACTTACAAAATCATTTTTTGATGAGGATACAACATATTGGCATGCCATAGCAACTAACTAATACAATACACTAAATGATCTTGAACACACACGCATGCGCACACACACATGTATTTATGTGTGTGTGTGTGTGTGTAAATCAGTTTCAGAAGCTTTTGTTGTTTTTGCATGTGAACCATTATCGATTTATGCTCTCACGATCATGATTATTAATGTGTGGTGTTATAGTTAAATGGGTGCTACTTCACATTGATTAGAAGTAGAAGCTTCCCATGCGAGGTTCAAGTGTTAACCATCCACTATCTATAGGCCACCATATCCAAAACATGTTAACTACGAAATAGAAAATAGACGACCCATAAAAATTATTTAAAAAAGACCCTTCCCATGTGTTCGGCAATTATCAGGGAAATTAAATGGCCCATCTCAACAATTAGTCTCAACTCTTGCTTCATGTAAAAGGGGAGTCAAGCATCACCTTGTGGGTATCAAGACTCCTGTTCCACTGGGTGTTGGACATGGGTGTCCAAGTATTTGGCATGGAAAAAGTGGTCATTGGCCTTGTGGACTGGTCACTGTCCTGGACAAGTTCTTTTGTGCTGGCTCATAAACAGTTCAGACCATGGATGCATGACCAGCAATAGCAACAGGAGCTTTGAAAAGTTAAGGTTCTTGATTGATGAAAAGGTACACTACCATGTAACTACTCTTCACCAAATGTCAAAGAATTTTACAATATATCGAGTCAATCAGAATGGAGGTTTAAGCAAGTTTTATCATCATCATCACTTTGCCAGTCATATCTTTAATTATCTAGCATGAATGAGAAAACCCAGAAGTGAACCTGTGTACGCCCTGCATCAGCAACCACAAAAGTTGGAAGGCCACAATGGTCTGCTGCTTCCTTCAGCTTATTCCTAGAAAGGTGCAGTTAAAAAGGTTACAGATGATGCACATTTAATAGAAAGAAGAATCAAAGAGAAACTCGTACGTACATCTCTTGCTGATTCTTGCATGATAAAACTATTTTAGCTTGCCCATATTGCTCCCATTGTCTCAAAAGAGAGCGATGGCTGCAAGAAAGAGGAGCTAGTGAGCCTTCAGATTTCTTCTAGGATGCTTGTGACCATGGAATAATGGCTAACAAATGTGATCAAATTGAGCAATAACAACAATGCAGGTAATAGAAGCAAAATACCCATAGATACAAACCAGCATAGCAACCCTTGATAATGCAAGAGAAGTACTTGTTGCATAGCTTTCTTTTTCATATAGTATGCAAGCTCTTAGAAGGTTCGAACATATTTAATACATCTAAGCAGTTTGAGACTTTGAGTAATACCATCATGAAAGAGTACATACTGTACAGACTACAAAATAAGCCAAAATACATGCCCCAAGTTAGTATCTGCTTTAGCACTCATCATGATATGTAGATTTTCATTGACAGAAAAAAGTAGCCTGCCTCACATTTCTTGCTAAATGTCTTATTGGGTACTTAAAAGCACATATAGCCAAGTTACTACTCAGCTTTTATGTGATTGCTTTGCCTTCATAGATAAGCATTGAGATAAAAATTATCCAGTACAAACACATTAAAAGTCTAGATGTTTGATTTAAACCATCAAATTCACTGGTACCCGCGAAGAAGAGTGAACCATCAAACAAGCAATGGCCCCAGCAGCAAAGAGAATTATATTTGAGTTAAGGAAACAATTAAGTTGATAAAGTATGTAAAGTAATGAAACAACCAACATTCTTCAAGGATAATTCAGATGATAAATTATTTAAAAATACATTGGCACCTTTGAAGCAACTCTGCATACATGCCAGTCGCTGCATCTGTCATTTCAGAAGATGGCATAATTAGTTGGAAATAAGGGAAAAAGGAAAATAAAACTTGTACAGGTGTGACAATCCAGATAAACTGAGTTTTGTATATCAGAGTTGCTATCCAGAGAAAAAATAGGCTGCAGTAAATGTTTCCAATTAATGTTTCATTCATCAGGGTCTGCAATTATTAAAGATGGATGCTTAGATACAATAAATCCTTATAAATAAAATTGTGCATACAATTCCATTTAAGCGGAAAACTTGACAAGTGTCAGAAAATCATAAATTATTAGAAACAAGACTAAAGCAACATTAAAAAGTTTATACAAACGTGGCAATTGAGATGTAACTTATCTTAAAAGGTTATATGATTGCCAAAAGTGGAAATAAAAATATTTTCATTTCATGTTTCATTAATCAAACTCTACTAATCGTTAATGATGGCCTTCAGATGTAACAATCTCTCATTCACATGAAATACCAAACAAATTGAAAAAGTTCGTCAAGTGATGAAATAACTAATAAAAAATTAAGTGCTCATATAATAAAACAAAACCATCTACTCACGGGCACATTGAGAGGCAATTTTTCCGGCTCCCATCTTCAGGTCTTGTCGAACAATTAGAACCTGCACATGGAAGGTACCATTTGTCATCCACGCTTGGCCACATGACAGCTCACATGCTAGGTTATGACAGCTTACTGTCAACAATTGCATGGGCCAACCAAAGATATACATAGATTAAAAAGAATCAAGGTTAGATTCAGCTTCACCGCACACACATTGTTTCTTTTAAGAACTATGAACAAGGATTTCTTTGTTATTTTATTCTACTAGCGTAAGATACAACAGAGCAAGAAGAAAATATCTGAATAAGTTTTGATGGAAAATTGCAATAAGAAGTAAAATCTTCCTCTCACAAAAAAGAGTGAACTGACATATCCACTTTATGAAACCAACAAAAGATATAAATCTATCAATAAACTACTTTGATAAAAGCACCCACTAGAATAGATCGTTAATACATCACAAGGTAATCATTAGACATATTATTGTCCTAGGAACAACCTGGAGTTGAGAACTATGATTTTGAACATCCTCTCTTGCAAGTGATGAATAGTTATTGTGCTTATCTTGAGATGCAACAAGCAAACTTAAGCTTCTTTTCTTTAAACTCTGTAACTTGAATAGAGAGGGACAAACAAGAAAAAAAGACCACGCATAATTCATCAACCCTGAATACACATTAGCTCCAAAGGATAAAATATAACTAACTTACCAAACGTTGAGAATTCGAAACCCCATCCGACATATCTACACCTTAAACATTGGTTTCGTGATGATGTACCAAACTATCTTACCAAAGGTTGAGGATTTGAAACCTCATCCTACATATTTTATACCTTAAGCAATAGCCTGATGGTGGTGTACCAAACTAATTTACCAAAGGTTGAGGGTTCGAAACCTCATTTGACATATTTTGAATGTGCCAGTTGGCCTAGTTGGTATAGACTTTGACAGATCCTTGCAAAGTCCTAGGCTTGAATACCGTCTTTGTCACTTATCCTTTGCAAAAAATATGACATAATAATAAGTTTTGCAATAAGCAAGATACACAAATCATCTACCTTAGAACTAAAGTTAGACAAAGGATCTAGAATACCAACGTTTTACTCTTCGAATTTTTTTTTTTCATACTCCAAGTTCCAAATACTCAACCACTTCTTCTCTTTTAGACACGATATACTAAAAAAAAGGGATCAGTGTTAGAACCCTAACAAATTCTAAGCTTGGGGTTTATCTCTTTAGGGGACCGGCCTCCTTGGAACTCCATAGGGGTTCCCTCCTCCAAGTTGCCGCTCAAAGGCTGCTAAAAAGATTCATCTGTTGCTTGTCAAAAGAGGATGATTACATGACTATTTATAGGGCTTCTAAACCCTAACTCATAATAGGACTCCTACTCAAGACTCCTTCTAACCAACTCCTAATAAAACTCCTACTCTAAGAAACAACCTCCCAACTAACCCTAACCCTAGCCAGCCTCTTCACCTCTTTAATAGGGGTCGGCTGGGTAGGTTTTACATGAATGTCTCTTTTAATAAAATTCAATTAGGACTCTCCTAGCTAGAGTCCTAACAAACCCGCCCTCTTCAAATCAGCCTTGTCCTCGAGGCTGACGATCCATGAATTCTGGGAATTTGATCTTCAAGTCGTCATAGTTCTCCCAAGTGACATCTTCTGCTGGTAGATTCGCCCACTGTATTAGCACTTCAGTAGTGGGTCGTTGTCGTCGAGTCACGATCCGTCGATCAATAATGGCACTCGGTTGGGTCTGAAGTTCTCCTTGGGCAGTCATATTGGTAGATGGCTTTGGGTTGTCTTGTTTTGTCCCAGCTTGAGCTTTAAACACGACACATGGAAGATTGGATGGATTCGAGAGCTAGCGGGTAAGTCCAATCTGTATACTACCGCTTTGATGCACTCCAAACTTTGGTAGGGTCTATAGAACCAAGGTGAAATCTTTATAGATGCTCTGGTCTGAATTAATGTTTGTTTGTATGGCTGGAGTCGTAGGAAGACTCGATCTCCTACTGAAAATTCTCTTTCGCCTTTGTGTTGACCATATTGTTGTTTCATCCTTACTTGGGCTGCAATGAGTTTATATTTTAGTAACTTCAACACTTTGTCTCTGTCCTGTAGTTCTTTGTCTACTTGTTCTATTTTAGAGGTGCCCAACACATATTTTGGGATCATAGGGGGAGGTCGGCCATACATAGCCTCGTAGGGAGTACATTTTGTGGATGAATGATAAGTTGTATTATACCACCACTCGGCCCAGGGAAGCCACTTTGTCCACTCTTTTGGTCGGTCACTAGTGAAGCATCTGAGGTATGTCTCCAAGCACCTGTTCACCACTTCAGTCTGGCCGTCGGTTTATGGGTGATATATCGTACTCATTTTCAATTTAATGTCATGCATTTGGAATAACTCTGTCCAAAATTTGCTTGTGAAAACCCTATCACGATCACTTACAATAGATCTCGGCATCCCATGCAATTTTACAATATTCTCTTTCCCCTTTTTGTCAGTTATTTCATAATCATATCCAAGAAGCTTTGTTACCCATTTTTGCTGCTCGGGGGAAGATATCTTTTGCTCCAAGAAATATTTTAGGCTTTTATGGTCGGTCTTGATTTGAAAGCGTCGCTCGATCAAGTACGGTCTCTATTTGGTCACCGCATGCACAATCGCGAACATCTCTTTGTCGTAAATAGTCATCTTGAGATGGGAAGGAGATAATGCCTTACTGGTATAAGCGAGCGGGCGGCCATCTTGTATTAGTACAACACCAATTCCGACTTCGAAGGCATCGACTTCATTAACAAAAGTCTTGTCTAAGTCGGGTAGCGCTAGTACGGGCGTTGTCATCATTGCGACTTTAAATTCGTCGAAGGCAATGGTGGCTTTGTCCGACGATTGGAAAGCATATTTTTTCAGCAAAGAAGTAAGGGGTACACTGATCTTTCCATAGTTTTTCATAAACTTGCGGTAGTAGCCTGTTAAACCAAGAAAATCGCGTAGCGATTTTATGTTCCTCGGGGTAGGCTAGTTTTGCATTCCTTCAATTTTGAAGGGGTCTACTGCCACACCTTCCTCTGATATGATATGCCTAAGATATTTCACATTTTGTTGAAGAAAGCTGCACTTCGATTTTTTGACAAAAAGAACATGTTCTCGCAAAATCGTCAAAATAAGTCGTAAGTCCTGAAAATGACATTCAAGAGAATGGCTGTAAATAAGGATATCGTCGAAGAAAACCCGCACAAACTTACGAAGATAATTCCAGAAAATGTCATTCACAAGGCTCTGAAAGGTGGAGGGAGCATTGGTGAGACCAAAGGGTATTACCAAAAATTCGTAGTGACCATTGTGTGTTCGAAAGACGGTTTTCGGTGTGTCTTCTTCGCACACTCGTATTTGATGATACCTAGATCGAAGGTCCAGCTTTGTGAAGACTCGTGCTCCCTTTAATTCATCAAGCAATTCATCTACTACTGGAATAGGGTATTTTTCCTTGATGGTTATGTCGTTGAGAGATCGGTAATCAACGCACATTCGCCATGTTCCGTCCTTCTTTCGTACGAGGAGCACCGGTGAAAAGTAGGGGCTGCAACTTGACCGAATAACTCTTGTTTCGAGCATCTCTTTTACAATCCTATCTATTTCATCCTTCTGAAGATGTGGATATCGATATGGCCCAGTATTTGCTGGAGGTTTGCCCAGAAGAATCGATATACAATGATCATGCCGACAGGTAGGAGGTAGGTTGCGCAGTTCGTCAAATATATCTGAAAATTCAGCAAGCAAAAGAAGTAGGTTTGGATCTTCAAATTCTGTTGGCTCTCCCTTAGTTTGCTGCTAAAGTTGTACCAAAAAGCCACTCACTGCATGCTTTGTGCAAAACTTCTCCATTCGTCGTGTGCAAATCGTCGTTATGTCGCCCCCACGTTTTCCATGCAGTATCACATGTTTCCCCTTACTATAAAATTTCATAATTAGTTTCATAAAATTCTAGGAAACATCACCTAATGTCGTCAGTCATTCGATGCCGAGCACGACCTCGTAATCACCAAGAGGGAGGAGGAATAAATCTACAATTATCTCTTGATCCTACAACAACAGTTTCGTCCGTCGGCGACCTTAACGTCAAACCAGCTGCAATTCTTGATAGGTAAGGCCATCTGGATAGCAACCTTATTGTTCATAAAATTATTAGTGCTCTCGGTGTCAATAAGAACAGTGATAGGTTGTTGCTTCAGAAGTCCTCCCACTTTTATCGTTTGTGGGTTCGCGTAACCGACAAGGGCATGCATCGTAATATCGACCGGCAGTTGTTCTTCGTCCGCGACCTCTTCCTCATGCTCCTAGACCTCCTCCTCCATGTCTTCAAACAAACCGTGCTTATGTGGCTAGAATTCTGCGGTGCATCTAGCAGTTTGGACATAAAAGATTAGTGGTTTATATTGAATTTTTTTTTAATGAAACAGTTTGGACGTAAAAGATCAATGGTTTATATTGAGAATTTTTTGACAAAACCAAAGGGAAATCCGTTGTTATGAAGTATCAAAGCTATTGTAAAAATTTCGTAGAGATTTGGATAGAAAAAACGCAGTAGCAAGATCAAACAAACTGTGTTATGCGGTTGGAATTTTGCAATGCATCTTTCGTCGTAGAGATAAAAACTTTACGACGAAAAGTTTATGCAGCAATATAAAAACGATTTTTTTAGATTTTTGAACAAGGATAACTAAATTACAACAACAGTAAAGTAGGAAACCAGAACCTGTTGCAATTCACGGGGAGATCAAAGGATGATCCGCAATGGTGGAAATGACGGCGGAATTCGACGACGATCTTTTAAGCAATTGTGGGAATTGCTTTGGGCAAGTGTGGAGGGCTGATGAATGGCTGGATTTTTTAATAAGGATAACTAAATTGCAGCAGCAGTAAGATAGGAAACCAAAACCTGTTGCAATTCACGGGATGATCGAAGGATGATCCGCGGTGGTGGAGATGACGGCGGAATTCGACGATGATATTTTAAGCAATTTTGGGAATTGCTTTGGGCGGCTGTGGAGGGCTGATGGATGGCTGATGGATGGTTGTGGAAGGGCAGCGAGATGCCAAGAACGCTGCTCTGATACTAATTGTTAGAACTCTAGTAGATTCTAAGCTTGGGGTTTATCTCTTTAGGGGATCGGTCTCCTTGGAACTCTGTAGGGGTTCCTTTCTTCAAGTTGCTCCTCAAAGGCTGCTAAGAAGATTCATCTATTGCTTATCAAAAGAGGATAAATACATGATTATTTATAGGGCTTCTAAACCCCAACTCCTAATAGGATTCCTACTCAAGACTCCTACTTCTAACCAACTCCTAATAAGACTCCTACTCTAAGAAGCAACCTCCCAACCAACCCTAACCCTAGCCGGCCTCTTCACCTCTTAATAGGGGTCGGTTAGGTAAGTTTTACATAAATACCCCTTTTAATAAAATTTAATTATGACTCTCGTTGAATTGGCGATCAAATTTGACCATATCAAATGCAAAGGCCTATGATAACCTGCACTATAACCATTACATTCAATCTTGTCTCAGCTACCTAAATTGATTTAATGAATGGCTACCGGCATAGCATATACATGTATCAATATGCAGTTTCCTGATTCTGAAACTTCTTCAAATCTTTTCTCTTTCTACATCCTTGACATCAAAATCAAGTGGATAAGTTCCTGCTTAAAGAACATCACTAGTCACTTTCCTAGTACGACAGAGAGGTCTCATATCTCTTGAGCTAAAAATGTAATGTTAAAGCCAAAAGCATTTTAAAAGAATTAACTCCAGATCTTCTCACAGAAGATCGCGTTTTTCTGTCGGGAAAATACTCTATGTTAAGAAATTGAAGTCCGTGGTAAATGTTCTCCACACTCGTCCTCCGAGAATGAACCCTAACCAACAGTAGGGATTCCTCCTCCATCTTTTCTAGACGAGAAAATTAAGAACTAGGAGAGAAATCAAGGAAACAATTATTGGAAGGTATCCTGACCAAGGAATAGGGCAACAAAGCCAACAGTTTCACGCTCTTCTCCAAAACTTCAGCGAGAGAAAAGAACTGTACCATTTTGAGCTCTTCGGAGGTGCCGCGGGGAGAAGAAGAAGAAGCGGCTGCCGACATCGACTGGTGTTTGCCGGGACGAGAGGACGACTTGCCCCTGGGATCCCTGACTCTGCGCGTGGCCGAGAGATCCAGAAACAACCCCAAAAGGAAGCCGATGATCATTCCTGGGAGGTAATTCTCCGGCTTCAAACACTGGGCGAGCCATGGCTCCTCCTCTTTCTGCACAAAGAGCGAGAGGAGAATCCACACGGATCAAGGAGAGTCGGAAGGAGCGGAAGACATGAAGGAGAGAAGGGTATTACGTTATTCGAAGAGTGAGGCGGGTTTCGCCCAAACGGAAACATCTTCGCCGCTGCGATCGGTACTCGAGTCGAGAGGGAGGGGACGGCACGGCACGGGCTCGTAGTGTTGTTATCTACCACGTTTGATACTGGGCCGAATTGGGCCTTCCACTGATAACAGTGTTGCTCGGCCCGTAGGGCTTATGGTAATCTGGCATGGCTGGGCGAGCCATGTTGCCTGCGCATGACTGACGTGGACAGCCATGCGATGTCTAACCTTCTTAGTCGGAAGGAGACCTACGTAGAGATTTAAACTCTATTTATCCGATGTGGCATGTGGGCACACGAAAAGTTTAAACTCTATTTATCCGATGTGGCATGTGGGCACACGAAAAGGACAACTCGTTTTCATATCAAATAATGGATATTTGATCATGCATTTTAAGTGGATGTATATATTAATTTTAAAGTGAACAAAATTATATTAAACATAAAAGACAAGTCTTAACAAAGTTTTTGGCCACCTCATATGTATAGTGTTTGGAAGTGATTTAGGAGTGATCTTATAAATATCATGTTAAAGGTGATAAGTACTTCTTAGTATAATTTGACCATAATGTATTTAGGGAATACTTTGGTTAGATTTGATTGGACAATAAGTCATCCTTAAATTCAGTTACATGATAATTATGAGATATTTTATGATCAAATTTAATTGTATCATCATCGAGCAATACTTTACGGATAAATTCAATCGTATCTTAATTATCAAATGCATCACAATCGAATTGTGTCTTCATCCAATGGTTAGATTATATCATTTTATTACTATAGGATATTTTATATACTGATTTGATTGTGTCATCATTAAACGATGGTTTATGATTAGATTTGATAGCATCATTATTAGGAAAAGTTTCACTTTGGAATTTGATCATGTCATCATCTAGTGATGTTTCATGATAAGATTTGACTGGATCATAGTTAAGGATATTTCATGATTAGATTTGACTATGTTGCCATCGAGCTATGCTTAATGGTATGATTCGACCACATTATAATTAGGAACGCTTCAAGATCGGATTTGATTGCATCGTTATCGAGCGATGCTTTATGGTTGAATTTGATCGCATCATAATTCTGTTACACATGCCTCATCATTCTATGAGTTGTTTGTATTTATCGTTTTAGATTCCAGCTAGTTAGTGTAACGAGAACTATGACGATTCAAATCCACTCATGTAATCCATTGTTGTCACCTCAATTCTTTACGAGCATAATTGCTATGAATTACCTTTGATTATAATATCTTTGATTTGGTTCTTGATGATTCATGACAATTGATGGATAATTGATTTTTCAGAAGCCAATCAGAGAGCTCCATCTTGATTACAATTTTGCTGATCTATCTATCTCCCATGGCTATCACGCTATCCTTTAAGTCGAACCACATGGCAAATAAAAGGATTGGCACCAAACACTAAGAATCATATGGCTTCGGGATTCTATTCCATTAGTACTTTCTCATGAACTTTGAGCTTAGACTTACTTTTGTGCTTTAAGACCCTTGTTAAACTCCTTAACTGATTTTTTTCTCTAAGATATCTTCCTCTTCCTCGTAGCCCTCTTTGGGTTTGGATTGGTCATTGATCATTGATCATTTCCCCTCTGTTTCTTACTTATCTTACTTCCTTCTCGTCCGAAGAGGTGAGAGTTATTAGAGAGAAAAGGTTCTCCTCGTGAGATACTCCTTCGGATAATAGAATCTATACTCTTGACTATTTTCTCTCTCCTATATTAGTGCTGAAAACTCATATCACCATCGGTATTTGTTTCATTTTGTATGAGAATTCAAGCTTATAGCAAAGCAACTCAGCTTGATGACATATACACATCAAATAATTATTTTTTTATTTACATGGATGCACTAGAGGGTAAGACTTCAGTTCTCACCTATACTCTTTTTTTGTTGAGGTATTATCGTAATGGTAGATCTCTCGTGGTTAGATGGCACTAGAACTAAATTTTATTTAAATATTATATTATTTTTAAATAAATATTTGATTTAAATGGTAAAATAAAATTATTAAAACTTTTTCTTTTTTGGATATAAATTATTAAAAAAATTATTATTTTATTATTTTCTCGATTAGCATCTCTTTTTTTTAGTATCCTTTGTTTTTTTAAAGATCAAATTACATTCCCTTAGCATCTGTCTCGTTGTCGGACTCCGCCCACTTACTTTCTTATACCAGATCACGTTTACTGTATAGATTTAATTCAACATTGCATAATGACATGGTGACGATAAAGATTGAGAGCAAGCTCGAGGATAAGAACTACGTTAAGTCATCCGTAATCAGCATCCGTTGAAGCATAAGTGATAATAGTCATAAGAATTTACTTTAGACTTCCGAAAATGTTAACGAGGATGAGACTATGCAAAAGAGCACGCGAGTGAGGGGCAACAATTGTCGATGACAAAAGAAAAAACAAGGGTAGAAGTGCAGAAGTTAATATAATTTTATCTTTCAAAAAATAAGAAGAACTCTACATAAATAAATGAAAAAAAAAGAAGCCATGATGAGATAAGAGAAAAGAGAAAAAAGAAAAATAAAAAGATTATTTTGAAAATTTTACTCCAAATTTTTATTTAAAATAAAAAAGTAAATCAAATATAACGCCCACCGTGGGGCTCGAACCCACGACCACAAGGTTAAGAGCCTTGCGCTCTACCAACTGAGCTAGACGGGCTTTGAGACAATCGCACGATATTAATTTTAAAACGTAAAAAAGTGATCCCGGTCGACCCTTTTCTTACACGACTCTTTCGACCACTAAAGGATATTTATTTCCGCTTAAGAGTTGTTCTTGCCGTGCGCCCCACTTCCAAGTTCTCCCTTCCTTTTCCAGGTCTCCTCGGAGTTGTCGCCGAGTGTGCAGCTGTTAGGTCAGAAGGATCGGCCGTGTCATACGAGGCAGGTTTTGTCTACCTACGTTCTCGTACTCCCCTCCAAAGTCAATCTCCTGTAGGCGTGGTGTCAAAGAAAACTAGAGTGTTCGATTGAGAGTAGTCAGGTCAACGACTGCTTAAGATAACCTCGGCCGGTATTCATCAGATGAGGGTTACACGAGGACATGAGCACTGCTTGAAATCACTCGAACAGGCTTGAGCGAGGCCTACCGTAGCTCACTGATGCCATCAAGCTTACCTATGTATGTGAATCTGACCAGATGTATAAGATAAGAATACCCATGAAGATGGCATGCTTCGATCGATGTATAAGGTCTGGTCCAGCAAATTGTGTCCTGATGTAGTAGATATTATTTCTTCTGCACCATTGCAGGCGAAGTCTTGTCAAACGATGGCATAGATGTTATCAGCATGAACATTGTCGGACATGTGTTTTTTAGTTGAAACACTCTTATTATTACGCTCCTTTGGATGGACAAAACGGAGGTGCTCAAAAGATCGATGTCTTCCTTGTCCTTGTACAGTGACAATCGTAAAGCAATCAACACAGCAAACAAATGTACAGAGAACACAAACATGCGTTAGATCATCACTTGGCAAGAAGGAAAAGCTTCCTTATTCATGGAAGCCTCAAAGGCTATTATACTCTTGCTGGTCTGGGCAGAGCTCGCTCCTTAGCTTCTGCGAGAACGACTGACACGCATCCATGCTAAGATCGATGGCCGCTGACAACGCTATGAAAAGCGCGACGTCGGCCATGCACGATACGTGTTGCAACCCAACTTGAACTGTTGGCTTACTGGCCTTCCCTTGGCCTTCCACCGCTGCCGCCATGACGAAACCTCCGACGAAGGGCCACGAGCCCGGCATGACGGCCCCCGCGACGACGGTTGGGTCGATGCAGAACTCGCCGCCTTTGCGGACGCTGAGGGACGACTCGGCAATGGGGAGTCCGCTGTTGGGTCCGGCGTCCGTCACCAGCTCGAACCTGAGGCCCAGGGCGTCGGCCGGGCCTCTCTCGCGCCAGGCCTCCAGCCGTCCCCACGGCTTCCAGTTGGTCGTGGAGGGGCCGATGGCATGGAGGATGAGCCATGCGCCGGGGTTCGACCGAGAGACGCGGTCCGAGCCGGGGGAGGGGACGAAGGGGGTAACGATCGACGCGGCAGCCACTGGGGATCCAGAGAGGTCGTGAATCGTCACAGTCCAGCCCTTGCGTTGCTCCCACCTGATCTCGTGGTCTCTTTCTCCGCCGAAGGATAAGCATCTTTTGAAGCTTCTTTTGGTTGGCAGTGAGCTGTGAATAGTATTATTCATGGTACAGTTTAGTTTCTGTTGTGCTATCAACGATGGTTTCAGAGGCTTTGCAAACATAATGAATTGATGTCAAAATAAGATGAGATGCTCATAATACAAGGCTTCTTGCATTTCTCTGATGTGTCACAAGATCAAGTGCAAACATTCGTGAATTCCATGGATGCTATGTACTCCGAACCAAAGGAAGGCAAGCTATTCATTCATGTTGCTCATGGCACTCACCGGGATATGGTGGTCCGCCGGCGGTCGGCGGTGAAGCGGCAACTGAACACCGGCTGGCGAACACACCCACTCTGGCCGCTGGCACACTTTCCTTGGATCTGGTACACCACCGGGCTGCACTCCGGCTCGCCTCCGAACTGGAACACGAACCTCGGATCTGGCTCCGTCCGCACCACCAGGTGGAGCCGCGCCGCCGACGTCTGGCTTCCCATGCTGACCCACCCGCTCTGCACGACCGCCGCCCGCGTGGCCGCCGTCTCGAGGTCCACCGCCACCCTGACTCGGCCGAGCAACCGGCCGGAGCTAAACCCGCACGTGCTCCCAGTCCGGCCCACGTACACGGACACTTCCAAGCTTGCCCGCTTGCCCGATGACCGCTGCCACGCGGCTGGTTCGACACTAATGATGACCGGAGAGGAGGATGAGGAGGAGGTTGGTGCATCTATTAAGTTGGTGCTCGAGGTGGGATCGACGGCGAGAGGGAGAGGGACCGAGCAGTAGGAGGAAGGGCGGTCTTGGAGTTGGACGGTGCAGAAGCATGGGGTGGCGGAGGGGTGGACGCCGGGCCCAACCGGCTTCGCCATCGTCGGCAACTTTAACGCAAGAGATTCCACGATCAGCCGAACGAACGGGCAGGGATCCATCTCCAAATCCTCCGCCCCCCTGCTCCCTCTGACTCTCTCCCCTGCTCTCTCTCTCTCTCTCTCTCTCTGCTACCGACTAATAAAAAGCTATGTTTAGTACATTTGTTGATGGCACGGCTAAATAAAAACTGGGTTTGGTTGATGTTTACATGTCCATGTACCTGAAATTTGTTTATGTGTATACTTCTAATACTCTGTTTGGTATGCAAAACCTTGTTGGATACACTCATCACGCATCACCCATTATCCAAGTGCATATGTCAATGATTACAGATTGTCCAATTATATGAAACATGAACCTTAGTTTTGGCTACCGGTGAGAGAAGGGGTACACCCACCAAGTAGCTCAACTGGCCCATGGTCATCACAAACAAGGATTTCGCCATACTCATTAACTAAGGAGGAACTTTATGAAGCACTAGCGGTTTAGGGCTCAGAGGAGGCACAATAAATAAATTGAAGTACAGAGGGAAGAAGATGAAGAGGAGGAGGATAGACTGGGATTGGTTGGGGTGATGCTGTCAATTGGACGGACGAGGTGGGGACGGGTACAGCTGGAAATGGGCTGTGCGCAACATGAGATGGTTGGTTACCTGTAGGTGCCGAAACATTTATTGGTTGAACACACAATTATAATAATTGCTAGCTTCTCTGGCGTCGCTTGGGATCCTTCCACTGCTTCTCTAGCCGAAGACCTCGAGGAATTGGATGATGAATTCAAATTGCTCTACTCATCGGATCCTGGAGAACACGCTTAGTAAGGAAAGCTTGTATAGTTGGCAAGAAAAGTGTTGCAGAAAATACCTTCTTATCTGTTGAAAGATAGATTCCCCACAGCGTCCAATTAAGTTCGATGAAGAACACAGCGGTGAGCTTTTCTGTTTCCAACATGACAACGCCTATGAGAATGCGACTGACAACACAAAGCAGCAGATATACACGGAACAAGGTGACTGCGAGACAGCAGATATAGCTTGTAAAGCTGCGCACACAAAAAGGCTTCGCACAACAAGACCCAACAAGAATAACCTACTTTTCGTGCAGTAAAGTGAATTGAAGTATGAGTTCCCATACCTTCCACTGCAATGGACCCAACATGATCGGGCCTTCTTGATTGCACATATTTCAAAAGTATACTCCACCTGAAATTTTAGTTGGTCATAGACAAGTCTTTTAAATTAATAATCTTTATTCCATGCTTACAAACAACTAAATAAGTTTAAGAAATAATTTTGGTCCTTCGTCCCCATCCAGCTTTGCAGTGAACATATGTAGTTTTCCCACAGGATGCATTCCCTACACAAGGTTGAAACTTTGTTTTATTCTCTATATAGAAGCTTAGCTTTTAATAATGACCGTAAAGGGGAACATCATACACAACTAATGAATTTTTAATCTAGCAAATGAAAAATATGTATTCTGGAAAAGCAAATTTAGTATAAGAAGAAAGGGAGTAGTTATTCTGGACTAATTGTATTTATTAAAGGTATTGTCATCTGGCCTGCAATGTCTAAATTTTCTCAAACCTTGTTCAGATTTGGTTACCAGCTAGTAACATTATGAAACATAATAAGATCTATTTGTTGAATTTAGCATGTCATGGTAATCTATTTAAGGTGAAAAAGAAAACCATCATTCAGATTGTGCATACCATACTAAACAATTCACATGTTAGAAAACAGCAACCTAAATAAGTTTGTACCAGTAACATCCTACTGTACAAATCGACACATGATGATAAGCTTGTGTCACATCTCATCATCTTATGCAGTGTGGATGCCTATGCAAGGATCACTAATAAGTGTTTAGCTTGTGGATGAGGATCTGTAGGGCCTCATGGTTACAAACACCAGACTGACTCAAGTAGCGCTGTCACTCTACCAGCTTAGCCCCCCAATATATCATAACTCAATACACATCACCAAAGAACCATTACGCCAACAGTGATTTTAATAGCATAGCAGTAAACACTCCCCAAATTAGATTAAATATATGAATTTTAAATCAGTATTCTCGCCATAGACTAATTTATTTCCAAATATAATTTTATTCTTGTTGACAGAAGGTTTAAATAAAGGAATGGACAAATGCATCAACGAATGAGCAATTGAATGAACGAACGAACATTTGAAGTATTGAATAAATGGACAATTCGACGAATGAACTAAGGCAATATACAGAAGGCTGAGGGAGACATAAATTTCATGGAAAGAATAAAGATTTTTACTAGGAAACCAAGGTCAAAGCAATCATTCTAAATTGGAACAGCACCGAGCAGTATAAACTGAAAGTTCAAAGAGTTGCGAGTACCAGCAAACAAATTCTTTCATTTCATCTAATTATTTGTCATCTCAGCAACAATTAATTCACCATTCAACGATGACATATACCATTGTTTCCAGGAAACATGCTGATGCTAGCAATAGGCGTCCGTAAATGTCAGCACCACAGAACAGAGTTATTGCGGTAATGGAAACTCAAGAAAGGAACAGTAACGAAAGAATAACTGATCAACTTCGTCTTACCAATGGAATTCATGATAACATTATAAACAAAGGGTCGAGTCGAGAAGACTTCGAGCTCCGGCGCCAATCTCGCCACAGCGGGAATCGACGATCCCCATGTTAGCTTATCAAAATATTTATCACTGCTCGATTCCTCCTCTTAGATCACGGCACCAACGGCGCAAAACCAGAGCTGATCAATTTGCAGCACTCGTCGATCGTTCTAATCGTTCCAATAGAAGGTCGGAAGAGAAACACGATGAATGAGGACATGGAGGAGGAAACCTGAACGGAATGGGGGAAAGAGTACCTCATTGGGAGCGCGGCCAGGGAGAGCGGATCCAGAATTGGTGAGAGTCTCAACGAGTTTCGCCGCAGATCCTTTGGTTCCTAGGTGGAGCCGCTTCGATTTCGGGATTGGATGAGGGCAACAAAGAAGAACAAGCGGACTCTTACCACTAGGGTGGGCGAGATCGCTCTGAAGGCTGTTGGTGTCGTCCCCGCTTCAAATAAACCCCACCCCATTGGGTCGGATACAGACCTTGGCGGGAAGATGCGAAGGAAGCGCACGGGTCCCAGCGTCCGGTGGGCCCCACAGGGTAACTTGTTTTAAGCAGAAGCCACGTCAGTATGTCGATCTTTATAATTTAAAAAATAGTATTAGTATTTTTACACTTATCAAATAAAATATTTAATCCTAATTCTCTTCGATTTAAAAATAATAATTTTATTATATATTAAATTATTTAATTTTAAATAATCATTTTTCTCCTCTTCGTCGTCGAAGATAAACCGATGAAGAGGTAGCAGCTTGATGAGTTCATGAGTTCGAGAATGCACAACCCGAGGTCCTTTAACCACGGACCAAAATGTTTAAGCGAAAATTAACGTAGTACACTCATCAGACCCATATAAGTCAATCATACACATTGTCCACTTCCAATGTGGGACTAATGTGAGGTTACAAAACCTGTTAAAGCGAAATAATTATTTTCCTTCTTTGTGTATCAAAATGGATTCCTCGTCAAAATACTAACTTAATATTAAAAGCACTTATGAACTAGAACAGCATAAACAGTAGAGAGATAAATCAATCACATAGTAAAACTAAATTTTTAACATGAACTATCCAATGCAAAAAAAAATCATGAAATCGTAGTTCATCTCAAAATATTTCGGAGAAAGTAATACAATCAACATGTTAGGATTGTAAAATTTGTAAGGACTCTTGACGTAAAATTTGGACAGATAACATACATGCGTCTTGCGTCAACTGGGCCGTGTGATGATTAGAAACGAGATATCGGTCCCGGTGGGGCCCGCGTGGTGGGTGAGTCTTCGATGATGACGTCGGGAATTCGTCGGACATGAGAAATGTCTCGACTATGATCATTGTGTCAGATGCATCATGGCCTTTATCCGATCATGACATGTCATACAAACACTTTGGCTCGGAAGGATTCCTTTGGGTGTGTCAATCGTAGGTTGTGTCGGGTGTGCTACGTACTCTTGCCATTCAGGTGGAGTTGAATGCAGGAAGATGCTTAGGCTGTGAAGACTGCGTCGGTGTCTGCTTAGGATACATCAAGCAAGAGAAGACGCTTGAAGACACTTTGACCTTGAAACCGAATTGGATGTATCATATATTTCGCTCGGTCAAGACGCGTTAGGCATAGGGAAAGCTTCAATCGTGTTAGGCTCATCGGACACTTTATGTAGTCACGACTCAATAAGCGTGAGAAGATGTTGTCGAGTATAGTCACCACTTAGAATGGTTCATCGGAATCTTAGAAGTGTGTCTCTGATAAGAACGAATCACACCCAAGTCACCTCAGATTGGTGATTGGACTTGAAAGATATAATAATAGAGAATATACGACGGATGAAATGCCATCGACAATCATGAGAGGGGCTAGTCTCGTTAGGTTGGGTAAGGGGTCCACTTGCCCAAGTTGGAGCAGAGAAAACCTATCTAAGTCGGCAAGAGCTAATTTTAGTTAGTCATTCTGATTATCTAGATTTAACGTGAAAATTAGTAAAAAAATTAGTAAACCATACTTGAATGGCTTCGAGGCTAATATTGTATAATAAAAATAATTTAATAAATATTTTTTGTTTAATTTAACTCAACACGGTAAGTATAATAAAAATAATGTGCCATTGATCCAAAAACATTATTAGTATCAAGAACTATATTAATTTGATTATAATAGCTCATATGTGAGTTCAAATTATATGATTGAGCGATTAAACTTCGTTGGTTTTGGTCCAAATTTTATGTAAAGAATTATTACAATAAATTCTACAATCTTGATAGTACTGATTTACAGTTTATTCTCTTTAAGGTACTTTCCTACGATACTCATTTTGTGAGATCTAAAATTATTTTATAAAATTTATTTTTAATTATAAAAATATGTTAATGTCGAGTGAAATTTTTTTTTTGTAAACCTATTATTATTATTAGTGATAGTGAAAGTTGAAAGTGAATTAGATACCGTAGTTTTTTTAGTATTGAGTTTTTGATATAAAAATTATGTTTGATTTATTATTTTATGTTCTCATTAAATTTATATTTTGATGAGAAATCTATTTTATAATAAATAAAAAGGAAAAAAATTATTCAGTTATACTAATTTTTCTTAATAATTCTTTAATCTAAAATTTAATTTAATATTTCAAGAACGTTCTGTCCTTAATCGCAGCACGAAACCAAATGCTCTTTTACAACTCTCTTCGCAGGTAGCAGTGCTGGTCCAGAGCGTCAACCCGGCAGCCCATCTGCAGAACAAAACCATCGAACCGGTGCGGCGTCTGTGTGCTAAGCCGCCGGGTTGAACTAAACCTACTGTGCAACTGTTAACCGTCTTCCCGATGCAATCGCTTCCCATTCTCAAGAGAGATCAAAACGACGTTCCTACGACGACGACGACGCAAGCAAACAGAATCGATACCATCAAATATGATTTCTTAGACTATAAGACATGTATCATCCTAAGAGATTGGTGGTGAAGTGTCGACCCATTAGACGTACAACACATGATTAGATCAGATAAACAAGTTCTTAGCAGATAATTAAATTTATTAGAGCATCCTAACATCATGGCAGATTCTTCCAGGAGAAACAATCATTCCTATTATTATTATTATTATTATTATTATTATTATTATTATTATTATTATTATCAGATAACGATTTAACATTATTGTATTAATAATACTGTTCGAGATTGTCTGCTTCGTATCTTCCGTCGTGGTCCTATCCCGACTCTCACTCGTAGTGCGTAGTGCCCGACCACGGTTTTGGGCGCCCGCGGTACGCCGAAACAGCCCATGAACATTCTGGACACCCCGTGCTATGGAATCGGTTCCTGTTTCTTTCTTCCCTCTTGTTCCTGACAAATCGTTGCAGCTGATCGAAGCTCTCGGTCAATTGCGTTTCCTATCTTCCTTCTTTCGTTCCTCTCCGCCTATAAATGAATACCATGGCCTCAGTCCTCTCCTTTCTGCGAGTTGTCTTACCACTCGATGAGCACCGAGGCTGTTGAGTCCCAGCAAGTTGTCGTGGAATCGGACTACGATTCCCCCACCTGGCGGCAGCTCAGCGATTTCAGTGTTACGGTCACCGGCAACAACTTCCCGTCGCACGCCAGCTACGCGGATCTGAGGCTGAGTTCCGTGAGGGATATGGGAAGCGTTGCGCGAGCTGACAGGAAGGTCGTCCAAGGGGAGTTCGGCTACGTTCTTGAAGACGTGCCCCATTTCACCGACTACCTCCCTGATGTGCCGGTGAGTCTTGGCTGATCGACCCGTTTCCTGTTGTTTGCCTCCGATGTGGCCGTCTGGATCATCTGTTCGCCTGCTGATTAGTTTAGATTTTGTGGTGGTAGTAGCCGACCGGATTTGTGGACTGGTCTGTGGTGTTAGTCCATGCTTGCACAAATATGTTGAGATATCTTGTGACCTTGTTGTCGGTTCAACCAGAGATGTTAGAGGTTGAAACTTGTGGATAATCTTGCTTTTTTATTCTGTCGATGATTCAAAGGCATGCCCTTGATCTTGAATTGGTGGGTGCTTTCTACGTTATGGAAATAAGATCAAGAGAAGAGCTAGATCGATTTATTTCATGCACCAGATAATGGTTTTTTTACATGTCTGCATGATTTGAGTCCTGCTCGTTTAGTAAGTCCTGCTATGACAAGTGATAGAACCTTAATTCGACAGGAGCTTACAGAAGAAACCACTGGAATGCTTGCGGTTCTTTGAGGGTTTATAATCACAGATGCTTCAACGGAACGTAGTTTACATCAACATCATAATGGTAGAGACAGAATAGGAGGAGCAAGAACCTGGTGCACTTTGCACAATTGCAGCTAAATAGCTTATGTAAAAAAAAATGATAAGTAGTTATTAAAAGAGTAATTGTAGAGAAGCAAATCAGTTGAATTCACATTGTACAATGGTCAATAACATAAAATGGAGCCTTATGCTATAATGAATTTGAAGTCAGTGCATCCTTTGTTGTACTCTTTATGATAAGATTGTTAGCTCGAAATAGGTATGCATAATGACATGTCCATTGCTTTGAATTTTAATTGTTGGAAATTGTCTTGAATGATACCTTTGTTACAGACATACCCAAATCCACTGCAAGATAATCCAGCCTATTCAGTCGTCAAGTATGTTGGTTACTATTTCTTGGTTTGAATGACAACTACCATTTGTTTTATCATACAATAACTTGTGAAGCATGTTTCCCTTTTACAGGAAGTATTTTGTTAATGAGGATGATACCGTTCCACAAAAGGTGAGTATTTTTTGCGTTCATCATAGTCTAGAAAGTGCTGATTTTTATTTGAATTTAAAAGTCAGATGTTTCACATTTTCTTATCAAGGGTCTGTTTTTTGTATAGGATATATGATATTCTAAATTGTGTATCTTCTGTGTGTAGATTGTGGTTCAGAAAAACAGCCCAAGGGGAATCCATTTTCGACGAGCTGGGCCTCGTCAGAGGGTATGCTACTTGATATATTTGCCTGTGGATGCTGAGCAGTCGAGTGCTTTGGAAAACCTCAATTAACAGAATATTTTGACTCTTGTTTAAGGTATACTTTGAACCAGAAGATGTTTATGCATGCATTGTAACATGTGGAGGCCTTTGCCCTGGGCTTAATACAGTGATCAGGGAGATTGTATGTGGGTTGTCCTACATGTATGGTGTCAAGAAAATTGTTGGTATACAGGTGATTATTATCTACCTTGGATTCACATGTCATAGAATAGTTTCTTTGGAACCCTTATATTCAAGCCAGTACTGTTGCTTTTGCTTATGTTTTATGATCTTCGATTGCACGCCTGTTGGCATGGTCAATTCCACGTCCATTTATGTCTTCAGTTCTTTATACATGGATGACATGTTGTTGCATGAGTTCTTTGTCAATTTTATGCCATGTTTGTTTCTTGTTGACAGATAAAGGAATGGGCATCATTAGTAATTTCTTTTATAATCAATGTTAGACTTGTAGAACATTTCCTATATGACCATAGCTCTCAGTGAGTCTATAAATTGCAGGTTTTAGGGTAGGAAATATCCTGTTTAGATTGCCATCTATAATGTATATTTAGGTAGCCTTTTATTAGGGGGTTATTTGATTATTTTGTTTCCCTTCTCGTGCGCAAGCCACTTAAAGGGTGTTACCAAATTTTAAAAAAAACTGCCATAGAAAATGATCCCTTTTTCTGTTGTACTATCGTGGAAATAAAGCAGAAAGTTATCTTAGTATATGCTCTTCCAAGGTGTGTTCAGGCTTATAAGAGATAATAGGCACTCAGGCTGCCTCAGAATGCGATCAAAGTAATAGTTTCCTGGAACATTAGAAACTTTGATTACTTTCATGTTGTTATTTAACGTTGTAAAAAACCAACTTCAGCATCATCCAAATCTCCTATTTGGGTCAATTTGGGTGCCCTGTGTCCTGCAATGTTTACATGCATGCATTTTGTTGATGCAAAGACTGAATAGTTCTTCCAGAGGAAAACATTTGTTTTATCAAGTGCAAACAGAAGATGTCTAGGCTGACAATTCCAGATGTATGGTTACCAGTGTCGTACTATCTATGTGATGTAGAGTGAACCTTTTTTTTTTTTGGTTTTTTTTAATGCTAGATGTATTTTGCTCTTTAGATAGGAAAGACAATGTGACAGCATATTTAAGAAAACATCAACATAAATGCATGTAGATTTTTCTGTGATGACAGAGTAATATATTCTTTTCTATGAATTCTATTGCTATTGGGACTTGGGCACTCAATAGATGGTCACTTCTTCAAGCTCCATATCTCATTACTGAAAATTGATTACTGTTCATTTTTTGCTCAAGTGGTTATCTTGTTTACTTAACCGTGGCTGGTCTGTTTTCATGACTGCTTATCAGTCGCTGCTTCAATTAGCATCAATAGTGCTTTGCTATGATCTATATGTTTCCTAGGATTTAAGTTCCCAAATTCAAATTAAAGTGCATTAAAGACCTGCATATGTTGTGCTGCATATCTCTTTCTTACGTTGGTCATGCTACCACTGAGCTTTGTAATTAGTATAAGGGTTGTAGAAACAAATACAAGTACTGATTTAAGGGCTAGATTTTAAATTACAACATGCACTCAAATGGCCCCTAAATGAATATATTCCACTTCAAAGTGTTTTGACAAACTATAATTTTCACAAAGATTTTTAGCAATGATTTCTTTTGCAGAATTTAATAAAGTTCCTCCTTCTGTGTTCACCGTCGATGCTTCTTTGTACAACCAATTATTGTTTTGTACTTACATTAACTTGGTCATTCCCATCCATAGGGCGGATATAGGGGATTCTATTCTCGGAACACTATACCTTTGACGCCAAAGAGCGTCAATGACATTCACAAACGGGGTGGCACAATACTTGGCACATCACGAGGTGGTCATGATGCTATAAAGATAGTTGACAACATTCAGGATCGTGGTATTAATCAGGTGATGCATCTTGGTCTTTTATTCTATTTTTTATATTATATAATTTATGGCTGAAGGATTTACAATCTTCTATATTTTAGAATTTGATCCACTGATAAGTGCTCTTTCTCCAGGTTTATATTATTGGAGGCGATGGGACCCAAAAGGGAGCTTCTGTGATTTTTGAGGTAATTTGACCAGTAAGGAGAAATTATCACGACCGTTAGGAACTGTAAATTATTGCAGTAGTTCTGCACTTATAGAACCTCACTTGTATGCTAAGTTCTCATGACCCATTGTTTTGTAATTTGTCTCGTTAGTGTTGACCTGCCATAGTCTATGGCACTTGAGAATTGGGAATATGTTGCATTCTTTAAAAACCTTTATCATTTTGTTTGGTGTCCAGAATCTGCTTCCTCTAGAATTGTAAAAAGTGATAGACTTAGCTTGTGGGACTGCTACTGAGAGAACTTGAGACACTTACATTCTGAACTATGTATTGTCTCTTCTTGAACTAATAAGATACGCAAGCATAAACCTTCTATGTTCCCTTTGTTTGTTGTCTAGGAAATTCAAAGACGTGGCCTCGAAGTTGCTGTTGCTGGGATTCCTAAGACAATAGACAATGACATTGCGGTACTTTTGCTTGCTTCTACCTTCATGCAATTGTATGATACCACATTCTTTCCATTGTATAAGCATTTTGTTACTTGATTGTTATTCTCTTTTGTACAGGTTATTGACAAATCCTTTGGTTTTGATACTGCTGTTGAAGAGGCTCAGCGTGCCATCAATGCTGCACATGTAGAATCTGAAAGTGTCGAGAATGGTATTGGTGTTGTGAAGCTAATGGGCCGCTTCAGTGGTAAAGCTCATTTCTTGGTAAAATAACTTTGTTGTACAGTGATTATATAGTTTGTACTCCATAACTAAAATAGGTAAATGCTATATCTACTTGTAATTTCGCAGCTTAACTCTTTATCTATTGCGAGGAGCAGATAAAAAAACACTGGAAGATATTCAACAAAAAAGTTTGATTATCTTATCATACAAAACTAATTTTAATTCAGCTGTTTGTTTTAAGTTTTTTGTATCATGTCTGAATGACTTATAAGCAGCAGAGAGGGGCTGTATGAATCTCTTTTCTGTATATGAAGAGTCAGCATTATTCAACAAGCATGCTCTTCAAATTTTCTGTGATAATATGGATTTAACAACTACTGCCTTCTTATACTTTATCAGAACTAAGATCTAATGGGGTCTCCTACTGCAGGGTTCATTGCAATGTATGCTACCCTTGCTAGCAGAGATGTGGTATGTCTGAACTTTTGGGTTATCGTAGTTTGTGGCACTGTGAACCTTTGATTGGGAGATTTGATAATAAGTTTCATCTTGGAATGCTCACTTAATGTTCATTTATCATCTTTCTCATGTCTTCTCATGTTCCATTTTGTCCAGGACTGCTGCTTAATTCCAGAGTCACCATTTTATTTGGAAGGCAGAGGTGGACTATTCGAATATATAGAAAAGCGGCTTAAAGACAACGGGCACATGGTTATTGTTGTTGCTGAGGGTGCTGGCCAAGAACTTATTGCTGATAGTGTTCGGTCCATGGGACACGAGGATGCTTCTGGAAACAAGCTGCTTCTTGATGTAGGACTTTGGTTATCTCAGAAGATAAAGGTGAGATCCACAACATTGTCGCATGATGGTTTTTTTTTCTTGTACTATTTCAATATAGGCTTTGATTTTCTTTCCATGTCAAATGCAAGCAGTCAAGGCTCAAGTACTTTCCAAAGAGATCTCATGGTAACGATAAATATACCAAAAACTATGAGATATTCTTGTGCGCTAAGTGTCACGACTACTTTAGCGATAAGCATTTAGATGTCTATTCTTCCATTACATTGCAAAATATATTATCCCAGTTAAATTTTTGTGAAGAATGAAGCATCCTTGTAACTTTGAACCCAAAATTGCGTAAACTGAAATGTTTTTTTCCTTTCATCATGTAGAATTACTTTACGAGCAGGCAAAGGATGACAATTAATCTTAAATATATTGGTATGTCACTAGACTTGGGCATCTACACCTTTAGTTTTTGTAAATAATTGGATCTAACCTGCAGCTTGAATTGCAGATCCTACATACATGATCCGTGCAATTCCAAGTAATGCCTCCGACAATGTCTACTGCACACTTTTGGCACAAAATGCTGTTCACGGGGCCATGGCAGGATACACAGGTTTCACTATCGGGGTAGTTAATGGCCGGCACACTTACATCCCATTTTATGTAAGTATTTTTCTCTTTTTCAATTCAGTTATAACACTAAGGTAGATTAACAGTTAACAAATGAACGCTTACCTCTGAAAACATTGCTTCTTCCAGTTTTGTACTTCTTATTGTGGTTTCAGTTACCATCTTTCCCTTTTCTTCTCTTCTCAATATCACTATACTTCCTCCAGCACATAATCGTCATCAGTGATAGCCTATCAAGTAATTAAACCACCGGTTTTGGTTTTCATGGAAGCTTTATGTTCCTAGCTTTTTGTCAATCTCTAGTCATCTTGATTTGCAAATGTTTCTATAATTGCAGAGGGTAACAGAAAAGCGAAACAAGGTCATCATAACTGACAGAATGTGGGCGAGGCTTCTATCTTCCACCAATCAACCAAGCTTTTTGAGCGCTGAATACATTGAAGAAATAAAAACACCAAGAGAGCCACCAAAATAGGTTCTTATGAAGAGAAATCTCGGGCGACTTTTATCAGACCTGTATTGCAATTTCAGATTTTAATTTTGATCATCAGCCTTTCTACATCCAATAAGTTCCTCTACTTTGGTCCATGTAAACATAATTTTGAATTGTGCTTTACCACTGTAGACATCTGTTGATATTATGGAAGGGACTGGTCTGGCTTTTGGGCGTTCTACATATATGTATATATTTATTCTGATCTTGTTATTAACTGATACATTTATTACATTCTCTTCAATCTAGTTTTCAATTACAGACGTCGACATCTTGACATCTGCAATCTACTAAGTCGTCTCCAAGAACAATTTCAGTGGGTGACTGCCTTTCTGGTAATTACAGAAGAAACTGACCAAGTCGTCATGTCATTTTCTGTGGCTCGACAAATGATTTAGTCACTTTCTGGAAACGCCATTGAAGTTTCTAAAAGCTTTTCCCATGCCTTTTCTTGACTTATATTTTCTCGTGATCATAACAAATCCATCTTTGTGCTGCATGGGTGGGGTCACAGATGCTGCTTGTTCCATTCTTCTCGTTAGCCTGTATTAGAATGGCTACTAAGATCAGTAGTCCGTCCCGATCACCCCAAGGAGAGAAGTGGAAACAAGTCCAATCTTATTCATTCCCAGACAAACCGAGATCGTACGTTGGATGGATCGACGATAGCTAACAAGTAGCCAACCAAGAAAAAGGATTCCTAGATATTATAAGCCACGCTACTGTGGATAGAATCATTCACCTAACTTCCAGCATTAGCAACTCGATGAAAACTCCTCTCTTGTAGCTCGATAATTGTGGTTTAATTATTCATTTAAATAGATAACATACAGCACGCGATACATGGACCGGCCATTACTAGGATGCCTTAAACAAGACTACAGCCCTAACGGAGGCTACAGTGGTAGCACCAGAAGTAGCTTTATTCATCCCCGACGCAACTTTACGGTGTCTTACTACTGCCATCGCCATTCACCATCTCAGCTTTTCCGGGAAGTACTGCATTCGTAGATATCAACGAGTCAGTCATTAATGATCAACGATGCACCGTCTCACGAGTCGTTCGCTTACCTTCCCAATAAGAGACAGATAGTATGGTTTCACTTCCTCCAGATCTATCTTCACCTTGCTCTTGCTGTAGAGATCGTACTTGCTGCTCATTCCATACGTCAACAGTCTCTTAGTCCACATACATAAAACAGAATGAGGTAGAGAGGACGTACTTGAAGACCAGAAGCCACTTGAGCATCTCTCGGTCATCCTCGTTCATGAGGTAGGTGTAGGCAACAGAATGGTGCAAGGCATAGAAGGAGTGGAAGCGCACGATGAAGAGTGCTGCAGGGGGAAGCTTCGTCTCATTCCCCTTCATCACCTGTTGCATTCATATGTAGCAGAAAACAAGAGGATTCCATGCAGAGGGTGTGTCATAAACAAAAAATAAGATGGAGACCAACCAGGTACATGTACTCATCGTGGCCCCAAGACATGGTGACCTTGTCGAGCCCGCAGTTCTCTGTGTACACTCCCAATCTCGTGCGGAACAGTGAGTTGTTGTAATCTGGGTTCTCCTTAAAATACTGCACGTCAACGAGTTAGCAAAAGAAGGCGTGGTTGCATAGCATTCAGTGTGGAGTGAGTCGAATGCTTACCCGATGGTGAACGATGGATTCGTCGAATGCACAGCCCAAGGGAAACGTATCCCCTGTCAGATGCACCGACACAGACTACCGTCAACAAATGAGGACAGATGACAGCTACCGTGAACATATATGAGCGAGAGACGAAGAGCCGCTTACCAACCACACACCATTGGGGCTCTCCACCAAAAGTAGGGTGCAGCAGTACTTTGCCCAGATCTACCACAAAACAAAGGAATTATTCTATGGAACAGCTGCAGCTGTTACTGCTCTGAAACAGTCATTGTACGACCGGAGAACGATGGATACCATGGATGAGAGCGGTGAGGTGAAGCCAGTCTTGATCTGGGTAGTCTCGGCGGATGGCCTCGGCGGATTGAAGAAGGTGTTCGATCTGGGGCTCATCAAGGTCTGGATCGCTCTCGTCGACGAACTCATTGAGAAGCTCCACGCATTCCCATATGCTCATCTCCCCCTTCTGCAGCTTCCCATACTCTTCCTTCTTCCTCTTGGCCTTTGCGCACCGATCAACCACAGTAACGTAACAATCAATCTCAAATGTTTCGATAAAGAAGAGTCATGGCGTGCAACATCAAAGGAATACGACCGATCCAGTGAGAGTCTGACACACAGACTGCGTAGCAAGTACGTTAACCGTATTCAGTGGATGTTTTGCTGTCAAAGCAGCGTATGTGACCAACGCGTGCATGTCATGTCATTGAAAATTAGGCGGCCTATCTATATACAATTCAACAAAGATTACGTCTTTGATGAACTGGGATCACACAGATATACTAAATGAGGATTTATCGGTCTATTTTGGTACTGGGAAAGATAATCTTTTAACAAATTCCCCAAAGAAATCGACAATATAAAGCAACAGCTCACGAAATCGTATGTTTGGTAGATGTGGTTGACACGGTAGAACTCCTCCACTGTTGCTCTTCTTGCGGTCTCTTTCTCATAGTTCCTGCACCACCAACAAAACAGCAGCTGGTATAGGGAAAGGCACTCACATCTACCGCAAACCACTCAAGAAAAATAATCTGTACCAACTTGTCATCGAAGATAAAAGCTATCCCATGAACACGGCGACAAAATGATCGGAAGAACGAAACAAAGAACTGATGGAGTTGTAAGGGGGAGATGGAAGGTCACATATACCTGAAGGAGTGACCAAAAGCGTTGCTGCCGGGCACTACAAATTCTCCTTCGAGATCCAAAGCTCCGCCATCCTTTTGCTGTTCTTCCACCGAGTTGTGGTTCTCCTCATGAACCGGCTCTATAGCAAGTCAACATGAAGCCAACTCTAAGGGCCCGACTCTCACGAAACACAAACGACGACGGGAGAGGAGCGTACCGGGGACGATGACCGTCATGATCTCCAAGGAGCGGCAGAGAGAGAGAGAGAGAGAGAGAGCGTCAGCGAGGTGACAGATGTGGGGAGAGGGTGAGAGAGAGAGAGAGAGAGAGGGAGGCCTTTTATAGCCTCATTCTGTTCAATGCCCCGACGAAGTAACCCTGCTGATCGTTGAAAACTCCGGGATTGCCACAGAGCCCCCACTTCCATGTGTTGCTTTTGCACACCGCTACTGCATCTATCATCTGCGTCACGTGGCGAAGTAATACTGCACTGCGCAGGGTGGTCGGTGTTTTCGCGAATAGAGTGTAACGGAGGGCAGCGAGGGAAATTAAGTGAGAGGAGACGGTGGAGCGGATAAAGACAACTACGGGGCTTCTGGATTACATGTCAGTGATGGGAATTTCTAGGATTCCAATTACTCCCCTGGGATTGTTATTATCAAGAAGGCCATTGAGTTAATCTGGGGTCCACGAACTACTGAGGGGGTGAAAATTGAGCGGGTGGGTGGAATGGGAGTGCGAGTAAGGATCTGCGTGGAAGAAAGGCCCAGATCTGACGTGGCAGTCAGCGGGTTACCGGTGAGGTGTCAAATATCGCCCATGCAAAATCTCCCCCTTTTTTTCGGGGTGGAAAATATCTGCTTTTAATTTATTTTTGAACGGGAATTTTTCATGTCTTGTTCTGTTTTTATTTATAAAATGTAATAGCATAATTTTCTTTGGAGATATCAATTATACCCATGGATGGATATGGTACTTGCTCGGAGTGAAAATAAGGAAGAAATAAGGATAGATAGAATAATCTTTGTCTCATTATTGTATTCGTACCTTTCATTAATATATGAGTTGAGATGTTAGGCTCTGGAATCTTTGTCTCATTATTGTATTCGTATCTTTCATTAATATATGAGTTAAGATGTTAGGCTCGGATGAATCAATCGTCCACCTAATTAAAATTAGATTGTATCAAGACTTGATTGAGTTGATTACACACTAATTAGTTTGATTGAATTAGATGACATAATATTAATAAATATTATTATTTATAATTAGATAAATTTATATTTAATTTTTATTATGATATATAAAATTTATAATTATTATTATTTAAAAAAATTAGTATTATTAATTAGTATTGATAATAATTTTATTTTTTTAAAATTAAAATTAATAGAATATAGAGTACTTAAGTATGGAGATTTTCTATCTTCATTCCCACTCTATTTAAATGAGAGAATGAAGTAAGGGTAGGGATGAAAGAATATAGGAAAATACTCATCATCTTGTCTCTTTTCGTTAACATCTATAGTTTTATTGAATATATTTATTATTTTATTGATAAAAATAGGAGTTTTTTTTTTATATAGAAGTTAATCTCATAGTTTGATTTTATCACCGTGACTCCTAATGCTTAGCTTGGAAACTATAAATGAGCTACTAAGTGTGTGTTCGAGATGATGAGAAGAGAAGCCAATTGCGAAAACAATGCATATTTTGTGATGAGAACACCAAATCAAATTTCCTCCATTGTAATTTTCTTGTTACAAAGAAATCCAATGATGACGAATGATCATGAGGCGCTTCTCTCGAGGCATATGACTGGTACAGTGGCCGAGACACGAAGCTCGTTTCTTGTGGTCTTTTTAAAATAAAGATCAATTGCATGGTCTATCCTCGTCCTACACATATTAGATATATTAGATTATATAATTTTATCTAATATTTTTAGATTATGATCATGAATTTTTTAAAAAATATTATTGATGAAAGAGACTTTTTTAATTAATTATCGTAAATTCTTTGATCTCGTCTCCTTATAAATCGATATCGTTATAGCTTTCGGATTCGATGATATTACACATGCAGATTAGATAAAATTTTTATAAATAATATCAAAAGATATGTATCATAAATTTGATCTATCAATATTTGATTTTAATTTTTGATATTAAATTTTTTATTATAATAATATATTATAATTTTTATGATTATAAAACTGATGAAGTAGGATAATAATAATGTCAAAGAGGCGAGAGCGGCTCTTCTTCTTGTGTAGCCGAGAGTGACTGGCCACTTGGGTTGGGGTCCTTGTAGTGACGAAGAACTGCGGGAGATGCCTCGCCAATCCCCCTTCCCAAGTTTCTTGAGTCCAGCCAAGAACAAGCTGTGCTCTTCCTCGGTCCATCCATGGAACTCCAAAGAATCATGGCACAGTCATGATATGAGTTGAGAATTGGCTTAACCTGTCTTCCTTTCTTGAGTTCTGGAGTGCATCATATCGGAGAGAGAACCATGGGAAGTGGTTTCTGTGAAGGTGATGATGAAGCCGACGAAGAAGGAACAGCAGCAGGACGAGCGCGGGACAGGCATTCCGTGCTAAAGCTCTTCATCATAGGGGAAGGCGTATGAAGTTGCACCCCAAAGGGCCTCAACCCGTTACCTCCCACCATTACTTTTGGGCTGGTGCAAGACCTCGAGTTGAGGCCGCTGCAGTCACAGCGAGAACACCTCCTCACCATCCTCAGCCTTCACAAACAGAAGCCCACGGATTTGGAAGGAGAGGCGATGTACTAGTAGCGTATTCCCTACAATGACATGATTTACTCTCATACTTACGTGCAGGCAATTATGTTGGAAGCATGTCATACACATGTAGGTGATACCTGATACCAGTTATAGATTTTTTCTAAGTGCGTGAGAAAAATTCTTCCTCTTAATTTGTATAAATAGAGAGTATGTATTAAACATAATACATTGATGTTGATTAGACAGGAAATTTTGATGATACAATATTTACGTTAGGGTATATTATATTTCTTGAAGCTAATTCAATCAGTTAGAGTTCTAAAAAGTAAAAGACAATTACACGATGTAAAGCTGAATATCATATCATTGTCATTGTTACTGTAGAACTTAATTGGATCATGAATATGCTCCAAGAACTTGACATCAATTCCACCTCAACTCTTAAAATATATTGTGATAATGTCAAATCTACTTATCTATGCATCAATCCATTGTTTTACTCACGCATGAAAAAAATTATCATCGACTTTCATTCATGCAAGATCAAGTTGTCAAACATTAACTCTGTATTTCTCACGTGCATATAACTAATTAACTAGCAAACTCACTCATGAAACTTTTCGCATGTAAATTATTTTCATCACATAGGTCCAACATCGGTATATTTGACAGAGCACCATTTTACAGAAGCATGATAGCAACTAAGATTTTTCCAATTATACGAGGAAATCTCATTACACTGTTAAGAAAATTTTTTCCTCCTAACATTTATAAATAGAGAGCATTTATATGATTTGGATGGAAATATGCATGATATATGGAAGTGGTATAGTAGCTACATTTAGTGAGTATTGTGTGGAGGAGGATGTGATGGTGGGATGTTAGCTAGGCTATTTTCCTACGGAAACTCAACTTGGCCCTGTCAAATCCTAAGATGGGGAAGAAGACAAGGACGTCTGAGCTGTGGATAATTATATCTACGGAAATAATTCTCTGGTAGTTGACTTCGAAACGAAGATAAAGTACTGCTAAGAAAAAGATTAATTTTCATATGGAATAAAGATGTGAATAGGTACAAATGATTTAGAGAAGACATAGCTTAACTCTATCGAAAAGATTTAAGAGAACTCAGATAAAGATCTTAACATCTTATGAATTACGACTTATAGTGATCAAATCAAATCAAACAAATGCAGTTGGGAGCTCTTGTCGTTTCTTTTACTAGCACAAGACCCAATCGCTTCATGGTGCTTATCATATGCAAGATTTCTTTTGTCGGTTGCCCTTTAAGAACCTTTCTTTCTAAGATGATAAGATGGAGGTTGTGGCTGAGGAATTTTATATGTTTGACTTTGTGCTTTGAGTTATGGCATCCATTTTTATGCCTAACTCTCAACACTATTTCTTGTCATCTTCCTTAATAACTCCTTCCATGTATTGTCGGCATTCGAAGAAAATTGACAAGCTATGGTGGCTCAAGTGGACACTCATGACATCTTACATGATCTCAAATGATGGTTTATGTTTCCTTTCAATAGAATAAGCAACTTAATGCTCAAAAGCATCAAAAAGAGGAGGAAAAAATCTTAATGTTCAAAATACGACATACTTCATTAAAAAAAAATGGAAATAATGTAATTTGATAGGCAATTATTAATGGAGAATTACTACAACAAAGATATCTTACGCTATCTAAGAAAAATCATCTATTACTATGATTTAAAAATCATCTATCTTTACTTAGAGTTGTCAAAATCACAGTTATATATTATCTTCAACCATAGGTGTAGAACTTGTTTCGATTTAAATCGCAGGGATATATAGGAATAAGCCGCATCGATCTTGTTGTTACTTCAAGTGTCTTATAAAGCTTTGTCCATGGTTGTTGGTGATGGTTTAGTTAGGTGGATAGGATTTAGCTGTAGATGCATACTTGAATGTGGATGCAATGATCATGAGATGAGATGCGTAAAGCAAGTTTTCACCATGGCCTGTGCGGAGAGCTTAAAGGTGAAGTCGTGTGATCTTACTCGACAACACATCGAACGCGGACGTCGTGGATGTACATCTCAGCAACGAGGTCAACGTTTGACGAAGGACATTAGTCGAACACAAATATATGTTTATCACGATCCCTCCGAACAAATCGAGGGCTAATTACATATATTTGTATTTGGATTATATTAGTATCTTAACTTTTTACTTAAAAAATATATTAAAATCTTAATAATTTAGAAAGTGAAATAAATCATCTCATTTATCTTGACATAGTTGACTGCAACACAACTAAAAGCCGTGACACTGTACTTGATCGACACGGAAATGATAAATAAAAAAATATTTTTTTATTTTTATTTTATTTAAATTAATATATCTTAATCGATTATAAAATTAAATAAAAACTTATAATTAGAATTTACAAGTGGACTTAAATGAGTGTTATGTTGATCTCTTCGCCTGCCAACTTGGTTCTATTTTTGGAACACCCTACTCATCCTCGTAGTAAAACCAAAATAAATGAAAGAGAGAGATATATATATATATATATATATATATATATATATATATATATATATATATATATATATATATATATATATGATGGTTCCCAAATGCCAACGTTTTGAAAGGTTTTCTTCACTTCTCACTCGTCACCTCCGATCCCTTCTCTTAGCCACCCTCCTTGGTGTAACTAATCATGTTTATGATCACTATTTGTACTATTCCCTCGAGTGCAACCACCCGTGGTCCCATCGTCTCTTGCCCAATGAGGTGACAACTATTGAAATTCACTAATTCAAAGAGGGCCATCATGGATGACGAGCACATTGATGTCCATAATCACCATCACACCTTGACTACAGAACCCATCGTTACACTAAAGCATATTGCCTCACGAAGGCTATTCCTTTAGCATGGCAAGGGAAACGAGGAGAGATGAGGGAATAAAAACACATGAATGAGGTTGTTATCGTTAGCTCTTATCTTGGTTGCTACCATACTCTTAGGTAATACACGTATGTTCCATGAGAATGAAGGACTTGGTGTTACAAATTGACAATATATATGACAAATCATCGAGTTAGACATAGGAGAACATAATTAGGACAAAGAGAAGGCCAAATCCTTTGATATTCCAATTATGCTATCATATTTACAAGTTTTCAATTAATTTTACGATCGACTAAGATATTTAAGATATTTTAATTTAGATAAAATAAGAAAAAGAGATTAAAATTATCATTTCGTCCATTAATTTTATATGGATCTTGATGTCATGTGTTATATTTTTTGTGATTGTAATTACAATCGATGATATTAGGATAAATGAAGTCATTTGTTTCGCTTTCAAAATTATAGAAGTTTTAATATAATTTTTTTAGATAAAAATTATAATTTTAACAGAATCATATATATATATATATATTTATTTATTTATATGGTCCAAATGAAGATGCATCGTCACACCTCGATAAAGCTGACTCCGTACTTTCACAACCTATTAACCTCGGTCTTCACGCCGAAGACAAAAATCACATGAAGTTGATCCATCATCATCATCTACAACATATTAATCGCCATTTTCATATTGCTGGTTTTTCAGGCGGTGTATACTTTAACGTCGTGTTACATTTTAGCACACGATTTGTCACATTCCATTTGACAGCGGTGTCATGATTCCTTCGACCCACTTCGATATATCACTCTAATATATACACACACACACACGCTGTCAATGGATAATACAAGAATACAGATATTTTAAGGGCATACATGTGATCAAAATGCAATCAGACAATTGCGATCATTGATGCGACCCGCCGTGAGCGGGGAACCACCAAACCGATCGTTGCCAGATACACGATCGCGGCTCTAAACGTATTTGATCCGCACGATCTTAATTTAACGGTCTAGATTTTTCTTCTGGCACCATGACCAAACCAGAAAAATGCCACGGGCGTCGCCCGGAGGAAGCGAACTATTTTACCCAAACACCCGTACTTATCCTCTCGTACAACGCATAAACTTCCTAAATAAAGACATCTAACGAGGGTAGTTTAGTCATTTGGTTACCGAACGAATAGGGATTTAAACCCGAAGGGGTTGGTCGGAGTCCCGTGAAGCCGTGGCGGCTAGGGTTTCTGCATCGCTCGTCGCCTCCTTCTACGCCGCCGTCGTTCAAAACCCTACCTTTATCGTCCCGATCGAGGCGTCTCATGGAGATCGTCGAGTTGGTGTTGTTCTAGTTCGAGGTTTCTCTCGAGCCCCTCCGACCCCGGCTCTTGGGGCTTCTTTTGCGGAGATGGCCACCGTCAATCCCTTCGATCTCCTCGTAGATGACGACAGCGAGGACCCGTCGCAGCTCATCGCTGCCCACCAGCAGAAGATCGCCTCCAAGAAGCCCGCTGCGACCGCTGCACCTCAGGCGCCGGCGAAACTTCCGACCAAGCCGCTTCCTCCTGCTCAAGCCGGTCAGTTCCGCTGCGCTGGTTCAATTCCTCGTTAAGTGTTATTGGGATGAAAGTAAAAGATTTCTTTTTGATAGTTTTATCCTTCCAAATCTCGATTTTGTTTGTTGGGATTGGCCTCCAAAGTTGGGTCTTTTTCCCGTGCTAGTCGAAGTGATCGAAAGGCTTCATTGTTTTCCCCTTCTCTTGTTCTTATCTGATTCGAGTTTATTTGTTCTTGCAGTGCGAGAGTCAAGGGAGGTGAGGAACACTACCGGGGTACGTGGCGGGGCTGGCCGAGGTGGGCCTGGTCGTGGTAGGGGTGGACGAGGAGGTTCGATGAGTCAAAATCGTGATTTTGGAAATGGGTACATCGGTGGAGCTTCACGAGTGTCTGAGGGTGCTGATGGTACCGGAGGAGGCGAAGATGGTAGACTTCAGGAGAGGGAACGCCCTCCACGTCAGCCATTCAGTGGTGGCCGTCGTGGTGGATTTGGTGGCCGTGGTGGATATGGGAATGAGGAGGCTGGAGGTGACTCTGAACGTCCTCCACGGAGGTTCTACGAACGGCGGAGTGGCACAGGCCGTGGATACGAGATGAAACGCAATGGAGCAGGCCGTGGGAACTGGGGATCTGCCACTGATGAGTCTATTCTGCAGTAAGACTCGATTCTTTATTATTATGATGTGTTTGTAAAGGAACTATGTGTGGGTAGCTTATCATTGGTTTCAATAATGTTTAGTTTTAAATAGTCATTATGTTTGTGTCGGCAGAGAAAACGAAGAAATTATTACTGCGGGCGACAAGACTGTTGCAACTGAGAAGCAGGTGGAACCGGAAGAAGTGCCATCATCTGATGTGAACAAGGAAAACAAAGAGGGTGCAGCAAATGATGCAGAAGAGAAGGAAGAGGATAAGGTGAGTCATATTTCTTCTGGATGACCATGATAAGCACAAAAGACATGTAAGGGCTTGCATCGATGCTTCTGTTTCCCAGAGAAGCATCTAAAGAAAGCATAGTTTCTATAAAACTGAGTAAATTAAAAGCAAGTCCATAGTCTGCACGTTTGATTGCTATCTATTTTTTAAAATAAGTTTTTGCAATAATCTTTTCTTGTGGCTACATGATGCAGATCGATATGCATAGAAAAATGACAAAATGTAATAAGGGGTATTGACAAAAGGATAAGCCACCACATCCATTTGTCGAATTTCATAATTTATTTTTGAAATAAAATCTGTTTGGTGAAATGAGAGATAAACATTATTAACTAGGCAAAAGATAGTTAGTTGGAGTCTAGCATATATATCTTGTTAAATATGAAATCAACTATGTAGGCCAATTGAGAAACCGAGACACCTGTTTTTTATGCATTGTTCAACAAGATAAGTCTCTACATCATACTCTGACAGTTCAAATGGAGGGTTTTTTTTTTGTTAAGGACAATTCTGGTATGCATCTGTTCATGCAGGTGTTTCTCTTCTTCAACATAGGTTTTCATTACAAACACTTCATGCTCATCTTGAGGCTTCCAAATTACTCATAAGTGAACCTTGCTAGATATAGGTTTCATCGAGAAATTACTCATAAGTGAACCTTTCTAGATATGGGTTTCATTGACAAATTGCAGTTCTGAGGAATGTTTATTTTCTAAATCAGAGAAGATTAGCAACATCATGACAATAGAACAAATTTTTCATCACTTGAAGCAGAATATACTTCTATGACCTGTGAAGCAGAATATACTTTGCTGAAACATGATTTGCCATCGTCTGTTCCCCACTCCTGTTGTTAACATTTATGCTTGGCAAGTCCATCTTAATGGGACAAGTCTGTCTATTTGTTTTAGGTCCATTAAGTTGGTTACATCTCCTTTTTGTTCTATGGTCTTCCTTATCTTGTAGAAGCTTATAACATTTAAGGAATGATGATATTTTGTAATTTCCATTTAAGATGATCTCGCATCCTTTCTTCTGCTGTTCGTTCAGCCTTTTTTGGCACAACTGATGTTTGGATTTTGGACACCCTGGTGCTTTAAGATAAGGTCTTGCCACTGTTGATGCTTCTCAAACCACTACATTGACAATGATATATTTTGACTTAATTGAATAGGAGATGACATTGGAGGAGTATGAGAAAGTGAGGGAGGAGAAAAGAAAAGCCTTAGCAGCAATGAAGAGTGAGGAGAGAAAGGTTGAAATTGACAAGGAATTGCAGTCCATGAAGCAACTCTCATTGAAGAAAGAAAATGATGACATCTTCGTTAAGCTTGTAAGTGCGGGGTGACCTTTTACCTTTTTATTTTTATCAATATATGTGGCATCTATTTAACGAAAAGCTGATTGGTGTAACCCCAATCTCGAAGGGTTCTGACAAGGACACAGGAAAGAAGAAAGAAAATACTGATCGGGATGAAAGAAACAAAAAAGTATGAAGCCACTTTTTTTTTCTTTGCACTAGCAGCATTTTCTTGTCTGTTTGACTGATGAACAATTTCCTTGGTAGCCCATGAGCATCAACGAGTTTTTAAAGCCATCTGAAGGAGAAAGATACTATAACTCGGGTGGTCGTGGCCGCGGAAGAGGGCGAGGTGGTCGTGGACAATTCAGAGGTGGTTTCATGGGTGGGGTTTCAACTTTCACAACTGATGCTCCATCGATCGAGGATCCTGGACAGTTCCCCACGCTCGGGGGGAAGTGAGAGGGATCTCAATGAAACCGGGCCCATTTTCATACCACCATCCTTTCAAATCCATGGCTTGTGTGTGATTTCGGAGCAATAACGATGCGTCCTGTTCTTCGTTTTACTTTCTCTGTGTTGCTGCCATGTATATCTGAGCATGTGTTAGCAAGTTATTATTGCTGGTGATGTTGTAGGACTCTATTTTGTTATGCTTTGCTCGTTTCTTCGATTTTGTCATTCTTGAACTCTCACATTTCAATGACTAAGTTGGTATCGACGTGATCTTTCTTTCGAGTTGTCATATATACATTCTTTCCTTCGAACGGTGGATCATTAATATACTATATAGGATGCCTTTACTCCAAATCCTTAGGGCCAATACACTATAGAAGATGCCTTTTACTCCAAGTAGAAGAACATTCTCTCTCAAACTCTACCCAAAGGTGATGAAGCACAACAAAGTATGCCTTGATTTTAACTAGTTAATATAATTAATATTTTTGGTTAATCGAGAGTCAATATCTACTATCAATCCAAGATGATGAAGCCTATCAAAGTATCAAGCATGCGCTTTAGATGCTCACAAACCTGTACTAATTTGATTTTCAGATAGATTTTGTTGAACAATTTTGATGTAATTTTATTTTTTTAAGAAAGTGAGATATGATATACAATATTGAAGAGGTTTTGTCAGACAAATCTGATCTTTTGTAGGAAGTGGAACAAGAGATATGATTGTCTTGAAGATTTTTCCTTTGTCAAAGTGGTGAATACTTAATAATTCTATTCTTTCACATGAGACAATCCTAAATACTATTATCTTACGTTAACCTTATCTGATTCAACCCAACCAATCGACACCCTAAATAAATCATGAAATTATAATATAAAAGAAATAATTATTTAAAAATCATCGGTTTCTCACAAAACTTGACGTTTCATGTGTTAAGAGTGATATCTTGTAATAACTAAAATTTTTGAGTCACTAGTCACTTAATTAAAATGAAAGATGGAACAATATAGAGTTTTCTCTTTTAGAATATTTAGTTTTTTTTTGTTTTGGCAAAGAGAGATATGATATATAATATCTTTTGTTTTCAAACTAAATGGGGTCAAGGGGTGGGGTATCTTCAAGATTCTTCCTTTGTCCATACTTAATAACTCTACTCTTTCATATGATAATTTTGAATACTACTATCTTATGTTAACATTATCTGATTCAATCTCACCAAACTATTATTACAAAACTACTATCTTATGTTGACACCCTAAATACATCATGGAAATGTAAAAATAATTATTACAAAACTCACTGATTTCCCCCCAAACTTGATTTTTCGTGTGTTAATAGTGCTATATTGTAATAACTAAAAATTTTGAATTACTAGTCACTTAATTAAGATGAAAGAGGCGAACAATATAGAGTTTTTACTTTTAGCATACTTAGTTTTATTTAATATCATTTCATGTTAAAAAATTTTGAATCATTATTTTTCTAGTAAATTATATAGAATATGATTGAATTATGTAATAGTAGCATTAGGCTTAGTTAACTCATACTGTACCGATTTGTTATGTGTACCACGTATGAGTACATACGTTATGGGTTAAGGCTTGACCTATTGGTTGGGTGTAGTCTGGTTGAACCTAGCCTGTTAACTAAACATAGTGTATGGGCTACGATATGATTAATAATCAATTCTCTTAATTTCAAAAATATGACATTAAGATATTATAATCAATATATTTATTCATTAACATTGAATCATTAAAGCAAAATAAACAACAGATAAAAGTGCATAGGGAAGAAATAGTATTTATAATAAAGTATTATGTAAATCTAACAAATTAAATATCATACATCTAAGATAAAATTTTTAAAAATTGTGTATAACATGAATAATTATAATATGTTTAATTTTAAAATAAAATTTTAAACTTTTAAAAGGATAAATTTTTTTTAGAAACTTCATGTGACATAAATAATTATAACATGTTTTTTCCTCCAACATTAAAGTTTTAGACATTTTAAGAAATAAAAATATTTTAGAATGATATATAACATGAATAATTATAATATATTTTAATCCAAAAAATAAAAAAAGACAAATATTTAAAAATCAAAGAAAAGTTTTAGTTTTCAAGAGAGATAGGAGAACATATCTCTCCTCAACAGAATATAATTTCTTCTTTTCATTGCTAGACTTGTTCGGTGAGAAATGAATAAGAATAATCTAGGAGGACATAAGCTCTTATATTTTTTAAATTTCATTAGGAAGAAAGTAAATAAAAAATTATATCTAAATTTTGGATTTGATTATTTTTTTATTTTCTAAAAAAATTTAGTCCTTAAATTTAGCTTACTTCAATAAATAGATAAGTATATTGCTCTCCCATATCCTTTTTGATTTCTCATATTACTTCAATAAATTTAGTCTTTTTTTTTCTTCTAAATTTGAATGATACTACGAATGAATCTTTACCAAGAGTATAACTTTATTTCTCAGAACATATTCTTTCCTTTTTAAGATCTGGATTAGTTGCTCTCCAAAATTAGTATTATCTTTTAACAATAGATGTTGGTAAGATATGATATGAGATAAATCCTTAATATATTTCTAGAGCATAGAGGCGTACAATATATTATGGATGTCAACTAAAGTAAGGGGCAATACTAAATTGTATAGTATAGGTCCAATTTTCTATAAGATCTCAAATGAGCAAATGAATTTAAGGGCTAACTTTCCTCTTAGCTAAATCTCATGACTTATCTAACCAGTGATACATTCAATAAAATATGATCAAACTTTGAAATCCAAATCTCTTGGCCTTCAATTTGTATAACTATTCTAATGACTTTACACTATTAATAATCTCTAACATATAATTCAAATATCATCAACATCTTTTTGAATTAATTGAGGTCCCAAAAGTATTTGTTCTCCCACCTCATCTTAGTACATAAGTAATCTATTCTTATTTCTATAAAGAGCTTCAAATAAGATCATATATATATACACTATACGATAGTTATTATTGTACTAATGCATATCTCAACTTACACCAAAGTGCAAGACACAAGTTCTTAAGAGGTTTTTCAAAGTTTATATTGTTCTCTCAAATTTATCGTCCCATTTAAGAGCGAAAAGCTACTAAACTTTAATTGCATGCCGAAGTTTTTCTATAACTTCCTAAAACTTAGAGTTGAATCATGGATCTCTATCAAAAATAATACTAATTGGAATCTTATGATATCGAATGATCTCCTTAATGTATATACTTGTGAAGAATGAAAAAGAGAGATCATTCCCCGAGGAGATGAGCCCTCGATATAAGGTAAATTTTTTTAATTTTATATTTATTTTATGTTTATTTTTGTTTAATTTATTGATAAAAATAACATCAAAAATAACATAATATCACCCTTTTTTTTATTAGAAATAAAAAATAAAAAAATTATACCTACATTAAAGATTTGATTATAATTACAATCTCCAAGATTGCCCCAATGGTGATTTTACTCATGACTAATTTTTTAATTATATTTATGGATAGTTTTTTTCTTTTTTGAGTCTTCTCATTGTACCCAAATACTATGTATGACCTGCATTTTTTATTAGCTAATTAACTTATCAACTTTGTTTAATTTAAATCATTGATCAAAATACTTAGATAAAAACTAATAATAATATATCCTTATAAATTAATCTTAATTTTATTCAAATCCTATATATATATATATATATATATATATATATATAATGAGAAAGAAATGAGTCTCGTTCATACTCATTTTTCATTTGAATTCGTATCAGATACTTAATTATTATTTAGATATTAAATCTAAACATCCGAGTGGATTTTATAAGCGCTTATTTAGATATTAAAGAAAAGAAGAGCATCTATAGCTTTCCATCTCCCTTTTCTTTTCTTTTCTTTTTTTCTGAGAGCCATAGGTTTTTTTGTCACGGAGGAATGAGAACATATACCTAATACAATTTGTAAAACTCTCATGATATGCCCATATGATTCTCCCACAAAAAGCATACGGAACGTTGAAACACGAGAGGAATTGGACATGGACAATTATTAATTTAGGGTTCAAAATCTTATTGGTATAACTATTTGTTTGATATGACTCACTTCTATCAATTCATTTAATTAGTAAAGACTCTATTAAATTATTGTAAAATTCTATTTATTCCCATGTGATGGGGCACAAATTATAAATTCTCTGTTGAGTAGATGTGGGATATATTCCATCTAAAGTGATCCTTTTGTTCAAGTAATGGATGTGACCTTCTAAGCACCCCATATCGGCATATAAATTATCAGTCACATCCAATCAAGAATGATGCACTAATTACCTCTACAATATTTTTCTAATAATGCAAGAAGCCTTTTGATTATTTGTACATATTTCTTCTTTCATGGAATCATATTTTCAAAATTAATAATGGAAATCTGACGCCAACTTCAATAATGCTAATCGGTGGATACTAAAAATTCAGTGAATTCGTGTGTAATAATCATCTAATCAATTTAGACTAAAAAAGTTTAATGTACGACCTCAATTTTGATTTCTACTTTATGCAAAGGGTAAATGATAAAGACGAATTTTGAACTAATATTATGATATATAAATTAACATTTCGACAACCAACAAGTTTAGAGCTCTTATGTATGAAATAATTTGAAATCATTTAAGTACTAGTCGCATGCTCGTATGCATCAATTTAAATCGTACCTATGTAATCTCGCCATAATACTAAGAGCATAATTATTCTCCCATTTCATACTCGTTAGGATTTACTTATACAAGTGAAAAATCACTATTGTTGGTCGCCATGTTACAAAATAAATACTTTATGCCAAATAACTTATTAAATTTATTTTTTTTAATTAAAATTTATTTTTATAAATACATATTGAGTTTGAAGGTTTTGATAAGAATAAATATTTCTAAAAAGGATGGAAAGAAATATTCTTTGAGCAATATAAAAAGGGGATAGTAGTTGAACGGGGACAATGTATGTATATATATTTATATGTATATGTATATATATATATATATATATATATATATATAAAATTTATTTATTTATATCAAAGATGCTCGGTGGCCTAAAAATGCTCGGAGGTGCAGAGGAGAAGGGCGAGGCGAAGGAGAGAGAGCGAGGGGTCGGCGTAAGCGGAATCAAGGTATCAATCTTTCTTGACGGTGTTCTTCGTACCTCTTCTCATATCCACCTTCGTTTCGCTCAGATGAGGAATTGATCACGAGATTTTCTTGTTCTGCAATCTTCGTCACGTACGTCGCCGCTTCCTTTGGCTTTCACCCCCTTCACTTCGATGGATGAAACCCTGATTCTTTTTGTTGCGTTTGCATCAAGAACTAGTCTTTTTCTTTCACAGGCTTTTGTGTTCTTGTTCGAAGTTAAATCAAGCTTTGTTATTCCATGACCCGTATCATATGTGCCTTCATTAGATCACAGAGTCCATGTGGTCGTCTTCCTCGTTGCATGCAGCGCACACATGATTCTTCCTTTCAGGCGTGCAGTACCTGCTCAACCTGCAACTCGGCTACTGAAGACCGGTGCCTTTTCGCATCCTGGCTTTTGCTGGCTAGCTTTACTCATGGGGGGCTGTGTTCCTTCGAGACGTATGGAGAAGCACACACTCGCACATGGAGATCTGATTATTCTTGCTTCTGAAACATCTTGTCAGTATCAAATACTTCTTGCTCGGACAGATTCCCTTCGTTTTGGTTCCAACCACTTTGATAATCCGGCAATTGGTTTCATTTCAGTGAAAAACGCCACCCTTTTCTCATATGTATGTGTCTATGATTTATGAACGTACTTAACATTCTTCGCAGTTACGGTGACCGAAATAGCAGCATTGTATGAGCTGTTTAAGAAGTTGAGCTGTTTGATCATTAAAGACAGGCTAATTCACAGGGTATCAAACGCTTTGGGTTGAGTTCTTCTTATCTTAATATTTCTGTAGAGTTTCTGAACACTCTCTTTCATCAGGAAGAGTTCCAACTCGCTTTGTTCAGGAATAGCAACAAGCAGAATGTCTTTGCAGACAGGGTTAGACTTGTGAATTTGCCTGCTACATTTCTAAACTTGATTACAAAGTGTTGAGAATCTCTCTGCAGATATTTGACTTGTTTGATGCCAATCACAATGGAGTGATTGACTTTGGCGAGTTTGTGAGGTCACTCAGCATCTTTCACCCAAATGCTCCAAAAGAAGAGAAGATTGCATGTACAGATCTCATCGGCTACGCTCAACCTCAATGTTTTAATTTAAGTTGTATGGCTGCATGTACAGAAGTACTGCACACGTGAACTTTTCTTTCCTGTGCAGTTGCATTTAGATTGTATGATCTAAGGAGTACTGGCTACATCGAACGCGAGGAGGTGAATGCCATTACTATTATTATTTTCTATGGATTTGGTTGTATCATGTCATATATATGATTTAACCTAAGACAGGCCATGCATGAAGTTATGGTTTCAGCTTTGTATCTTTGCAATGCATGCCTTTACACTACTGATTCATGGTGTAATTCCCAGCAGTGATATGCTTTGGATATCATCTAACAAAGAGTGTTCTTGTCATTCCTTACAAACTCTAACAGTTGAGGGAGATGGTGGTAGCTCTTTTGGATGAATCAGATCTGTCTCTCTCGGATGATATTATTGAAACAATTGTTGATAAGGCGAGTGAAATATTGAATCATCCTCACATGGTTTATACATTTGTATCTTCCAAAAATTTGAAGTCTAATAATCTCTTCTTTCTTTCTATTCTTTGCACTATCAGACGTTTGCTCAAGCAGATTCAAAAAGTGATGGGAAGATAGACACAGATGAGTGGAAGGACTTTGTTCAACTAAACCCTTCGTTGCTAAGAAACATGACTCTTCCATACTTGAAGTGAGTCTTCTCTCAGCCATTACTCTCAATATGCTTTTCTTTTCTTTTATTTACCTCTCTAGAATTAGCATAAATCATTAGAGTATGCTTCTTGTTGGAAATATTCATGTGTGAAATAAAAATAAAAATAATTATTATTATTATAACTCTTAAAGGTGGAATTATAGCTGTATATTCTTTTGACAGCATCATGCTTGCAAAGTTGAGTAGCTGTCATCAGCACATATAAGGCTGTTTCCAGCTTTTTAAGATACACTCACACGGTATTAATTTCTCAGGGATTTAACCATGTCCTTTCCCAGTTTTGTCATGAACTCGGAAACGGATGATGAACGCATGACCTCAAATAGTTGAGACGGCTCACATTGTGCATGCTAAGGCCAATGACTCCAGCTGACATACTGCACTGTCAAATGCAAGTTATACAATACATGAAGCATCGGATACCAGCAAGAAGCTCGTGTATTTTTGTTTCCACTGCACAAACAACGCTGTTGTATAATTATCGTATATGTTAGAAAATATTTATGTGTAATAGAGATTAAAAAAACAAAAGAATAGTCTCAAGAATTTAAAGAATAAACATCATTATGTTTCTGGATTGAATTGATATCTAACCCTAAATAGTTTGATGCAGACTCTTGATTTATGGATTTTAATATGGTATCTTACAAAATGTGCATAGTGTGCTTTTTATTAGAATATTTTTGAGAAAATATAAAAAAATATTTCCATTTTAGAAAGGATAAAATAAAAAAAGGAATTTTCTCTTTAGAAAGAGGAAAAGACCCTTACATTAGACCGAGCGGTGACTTTGAGTTGTAATCCTTTCTTGGACTTTGAACAACGATTAGACCGTTCGCCCACGAGGAATCCGGAAGCGTGGTATGTATGACCCTTACATTAGACACGTTAGCTTTCCTACGCGGTTTTGTCTCACGGCATGAATTCATTAGTGCCGACTGTGGGTCCTACTGGGACCCGTTGGAAACCGTCGCCGCTGCCTCCTATTACAACGTGGGTGAGACCAGTGGAAATTAAATGGGTGACTGGTTAAGGATAGATATCCTTCTCGAATGCCAAGCTGGGAAAGACTTCGTTGGCAGCTTCTTCACTTGCACGCACTGTTCTCCGCGACTGCTAGTCCATGGATCCGAACTCCAAGGACGGGACGGTGCTCAGGAAGAGGCCTCTCTCGATGAGGACCGGGAGAAAGAGCGGGGCGCATGGATCTGCGGAGGAGAAAGCAGGAGGAGCGTTGAACAGCGAGATAATGGTGGTGGAGGACGAGCCGGTGAGCCCGTTGACGCGGCTGTTCCACCAGCCGTGCCTCGACTGCGAAGCCCTTGGACGTCTACGTCGTCAAGTCGAGCTTGGAGCCACGCTCGTCCGCCACCCCGGCTTCTCCATCGTCCTGTTGGGTCCACCCATACGTGTACAGTGCGGCGACAGACAGAGAAAGTAAGGTTTGAGTTTTCTATTTAACGATCGGTACTCAAACGTTATCAGTTTTGGTCCAAATTTTATATAGAGAATTCTTACAATAAACTCTATAATTCTAACGGTGTTGATCTATAACGATCGGTACTCAAACGTTATCAGTTTTGGTCCAAATTTTATATAGAGAATTCTTGCAGTAAGCTCTATAATCCTAACGGTGTTGATCTACATTTTACCCTCTCTGGGGTATTTTTCTACTATATCTACTTTATGAGACCTAGAATTTTCTTACGAGGAGATTCATTCTATCCTATGAAGATATGCTATTCTTGAGCCAAAATATATGATCTTGATGTTATTATGATCCTTTGATTATTCTAGAGAAGACCTATTATAAACCTATTATCATTACTATTGATAGTGGAAGTTTGAGGTGGACTACGGTCTTGTGGTTTTTCACACATTGGGTTTTTCACGTTAAAAAATTTAGTCACACTGTGTGATTGATTTTTTGCTCTATTGTTTATGCTGTGCTAATTGATATTTTCATTTAGATATCAAGTTGATACTTTGAGGAGGAACCAATTTTGATACATAAAGAAGGAAAAGAATATTCCGCTTTAACAGGTTTTTTCCCAACAAGTGGTATCAGAGCAACAGGTTGTTTGGTGCTAGTTTTTTTTGTGTGATTGAAATGGAGCAGTCATATGGTATGATTAAATTGAACTCATCAAATAATTCCACTTGGAGGCATCTGATGGAAAATTATTGCAGGTTCCATGGTATCAGGCTTGAGAAAACAATTCTTAAAACTCCTCAACAGAACGGTGTGGTAGAAAGGATGAACAGAACCATTGAAGAAAGGATTAGGTGTTTGTTTTCTAATGCCAAGTTACCGAAGTCATTTTGGGGGAGGCTATGAGAACTACAATTGATCTGATAAATCTTTCTCCACCAGTTCCTCTGAAAGATGATGTTCCAGAGAGAGTATGGAGAGGAAAAGATATTTCTTATAATTACTTAGGAGTCTTTGGGTGTAAAGCATTTGTTCATATTCCCAAAGATGAGAGGTCTAAGCTTGATAGTAAAGCAAAAGAATGTATCTTATTGGGATATGGTCATAAAAAGTTTGGGTACAGATTATGGGATCCAATGAACAAGAAGATTATTAGAAGTAGAGATGTTGTGTTTCTTGAAGACCAATTGTTTGATGATTGTGATAATATTGAGAAGCTAGAAACCTCTATTTATATTCCTTGGAGTTTGGGTCCAGTTCCTTCACCTGTAGTTCATGATGATCATAGGGGAGATGAACAAGAAGATTGTAGTGAGAATACCAGTGATGATATACATACAGTTGATGATGTTGAACCAGCTGAACAAGCACCTCTACCACCAGTTGATATTCCATTGAGAAGATCCATTAGAGAGTGACAACCATCTACCAAATATCCTCCACATCAGTATGTTATGCTTACTGATGGGGGAGAGCCAGAAACCTACCAAGAAGTTATTCTACATGAGATAAAAATGAGTGGGTTAAAGCCATGCAAGAAAAGATGAGATCCTTGCTTGAGAACCACACCCATGACTTGGTAAAATTGCCTAAAGAGAAGAAAGCTCTCAAGAATAAGTGGGTTTATAAATTGAAGACTGAAAACAATAGCTCACAACAAAGATATAAGGCACGACTAGTTGTGAAAGGATTCAATCAGAAAAAAGGTATTGACTTTGAAGAAATATTTTCTCTAGTTGTGAAAATGTCCTCTATCCGAGTTGTTCTTGGTTTGGCTGCTTACTTGAATTTAGAAGTTGAGCAACTTGATGTGAAAACAACATTTCTTCATGGTGACTTAGAAGAAGAAATTTACATGAAGCAACCAGAAGGTTTTAAAGTCAAGGGAAAAGAAAATATGGTGTGTAAGCTTAGGAAAAGCTTATATGGACTCAAACGGGCACCTAGACAGTGGTATAAGAAGTTTGATTCCTTTATGATGAGCCAAGGGTATGATAAAACCATATCTGATCATTGTGTGTTTATGAAGAAATTTTCAGATGATGATTTTATTATTTTACTACTATATGTGGATGATATGCTGATTGTTGGTCATGATGCTGGTAAAATTGAAAAGCTTAAAAGAGAGCTAAGTAAGTCTTTTGCCATGAAAGTCTTGGGATCGGTGAAACAAATACTTTGCATGAATATTCTTCGTGATAGGAAGAAAAGAAAGATTTGGCTATCCAAGAGACTTATATTGAAAAGGTTCTTGAAAGATTCAACATGAGTAAAGTCAAAGCAGCTTGTTCTCCACTTGTAGGTCATTTCAAGCTTAATTCGAAACAATGTCCTATAAGTGAGACAGAAAATAAAGAAATGTCCAGAGTACCTTACTCATCTGCAGTAGGCAATTTGATGTATGCTATGGTTTGTACTAGGCCAGATATAGCTCATGTAGTTGGAGTTGTGAGTCGATTTCTCTCAAATCCTGGAAAGGAACATTGGGCAGTAATGAATTGAATATTAAGATATCTAAGAGGTACTTCCAAGTTATGTTTATGTTTTGGTAATGATGAACCTGTGTTAAAAGGGTACGCAGATGCAGACATGGCAAGTGATACTGATTCCAAGAAGTCCACTTCGGGATTCTTGATGACATTTGCAGGAGGAGCAGTCTCTTGGTAGTCTAAGTTACAGAAGTGTGTTGCTCTATTAACCACAGAATCAGAATACATAGCAATTACTGAAGCCTGCAAGGAAGTTTTATGGATGAAAAAGTTTCTACAGGAATTGGGTTTGAAACAAGAAGGATATACTATTTACTGTGACAGTCAGAGTGCCATTCACCTCTCTAAGAATTCAACATACTATTTTAGATCCAAGCATATTGATGTGAGATATTACTGGATTCGTGATGTGTTTGAGATGAAAGAATTACAATTAGAAAAAGTACATACAAATGATAATGTTTCAGATATATTGACAAAGTCTTTGTCTAAGGAGAAGCTTAAAACATATAGGCGAAGAGCGGGCTTAGTACAGTCTACCATATGAGCTGGATGGGGAGAATTGTTGGGTTCAGCCTGTGGGCTTAGATAATTGGGCCTATTGAGCCCAAATCACTAATTGAAGACAGAAATTAAAAAGAGAGAGAGAATAGGGTTGGGGGCATTGTGCGTGTGCACAGAAAAGTGTGCGGCAGTGTGCGTACGGTACAACAACATGGAGAGAGAGAAATTTAGAGAGAAAATAAGGTTTGAGTTTTTTTGCTTGACGATGTTGAGAAAAGTGTGCGTACGATCGGTGCTCAAACATTGTCAGTTTTGGTCCAAATTTTATGTGGAGAATCCTTGCAGTAAGTTCTATAATTCTAACGGTGTTGATCTATATTTTACCCTCTCTGGGATATTTTCCTACTATATTCACTTTATGAGACCTAGAATTTTCTTACGAGGAGATTCATCGAAGATATGTTATTCTTGAGCCAAGATCTATGATCTTGATGTTATTATAATCCTCTAATTATTCTAGAGAAGACCTATTGTAAACCTATTATCATTTATTATTGATAGTGGAAGTTTGAGGTGGACTACGGTCCCGTGGTGGACCGTGATTTTTCTCACATTAGGTTTTTCATGTCAAAAGATTTGATCTCACCGTGTGATTGATTTTTTGCTCTATTATTTATGCTATACTGATTGATATTTTCATTTAGATATCAAGTTGGTATTTTAACGAGAAACTTATTTTGATACAGAGAGAAAAAAAAAAATTCGTTTTAACATGTTTTCCCCGATATGCTCACCCACATTAAAAGCAAAATATTCCGTTTTAACATGTTTTTTTCCCCGATATGATCACCCACATTAAAAGCACGTTTGTGCGCGTCAGGATTTGTTCGCCTTAAGGTCTGGGAAGTGTGTGTATTCTCGAAAGGGCATACTTGAGAGATTATGCTGCACTTCTTTTTCTTCACTTTTTCCTTCTTCATTTATGATCCTTCAATAATATCTGCAACTCCAATGGAAGAAGTCAGGTGTTGGGACCATGATGTATGTCTCCAGAAGTTCGGGCAATAGGGATTTCTTTTCCTTTTCTTAGCTCCTTTCTGGTCGCTTCACGGATCGTTTACTTTAGATGCTACGCACCCTACTATTCTAACACGATATAAATTGATTTTCTAGAATATTTTATCCGATATCTAATATTCTCCACTTCAGCTATGCTAGTTGTCTTGCCAGTTCCAATGGCATATACATCCCACCGGAGAAAAGTAGACCCACCATTGATGATCTCCATATTCATTCCAAGTCATTCGATCCCAAGAAGTCATGTGTATTTATTCCAACAAAATGGGATGTCATGTGGATTCTCTTCTTCAATGTTCTAGTACATGCAAAGCTCTATCAAGAACAAACATCATCGTGTTATGTCTGCAAGAAGCCATTTAAGTCAATGGAGATATTGTAGCTCCTACTTGTTACTTTGCAACTCGGTCAGTAGCAGATGAGGTCAACAGTTGATAGTCTGGATTGATCATACCGAGTACTACTAGGATAACGCTTGCGTCTAGGCTTCGTTTAGACGGGTGTGGCCGAAACGCAAGGGGAAGTGAGGCGCAGACGTGATGAGGTTTGTTTTCTTCACTTTTCCTTTGTTTCGTCTTCACATTAGCTTCCATGATAGGCACGGAAAGAAATACGCCATGGAGAATAGGAAGATAAGTAATGTGAAGTGACAACACGACTTCTGTAGCGCAAACAGACAATGGAATGTTGGCCGTGAATACGAACGACTGGTTTAACCATTCACTGAAAGAAAAGTCAACCCCACATGTCATTGACGAGGCAGGAGGGAAGAAGTAGAAATGGGTGCGGACCGAGGTGGTGGTGGAGAACCACATCGTGATCCCGAACCTGGAGGACGCAGGCCGGAAACCTCCCCGGACCAGCTGGTGGAGGACTACGTAGCCTCCATCACTTGCAACCCCATGGGCCACTGCCGCCCCCTCTGGGATCTCCACATCCTCAACATCCCCACCTCCGATGCCGCCGCCGTTTCAGTGCTCCGCCTCCACCACTCCCTCGGCGACGGCACCTCCCTCATGTTCCTCTTCCTCGCCTGCATCTGCAACGCCTCCGACCCCGATTTTTCCCTTCCCACAATCCCCAAACACTACCTCCGGCTGCCGCCCGCCTCCAAGATGCTCCATGCGGGTGCTTTTACGGGCCTCTTGTGGCTGTCGACATCAAGGACGTCAAGAACGCCATGCATTGTGTAGGCCTTTCTCCGTTTCCTGCCGCTCGTTAATATAGCCCGTCGATGTCTAACGTGAACTAACGCTTCACATGTTGTTGCAGACGGTAAACGATGTCCTGGTGGGAGTCACATCTGCGGGGTTGTCTCGTTACCTTATCAGGAGATATGTAAGGACCTGTCTGTAGGACTGTCACAAAGGGTTTCCTGCATGCACTACTGATGTCTTAGCTGGTCTGTCTTCACAAGAACAATAACTCTGACTCTTAGGTCACACTGACGACGATGATAGCGAGAAGAATCAGCTCCCCTCAAACATTCGACTCCGTTCAACGCTGCTCGTTAACATTAGACCGATACCCGGAATCCATGCAAATCAACCTCCTCTGTTCTTACGGTTTTCGGATCAATTACTTCTAGTTTTGGATATCGACGAGTTTTTCCTGTTACTGTTAGGCTTTGGCTGAGCTGACGGAGGGCAGAGATGGTGAAACCAAGTGGGGGAATTTTATTGGTTATATCATCCTACCCTCCTCAATCATGAGGTGCAAGAACCCCCTGGACTACATTCGCAGAGCCAAAGCGACTGCAGACAGAAAGAACTCCCTGGAGGCCATCTTCACGTACAAAGGTGCAGAGCTCATCGTCAAATGTTTCGGCATCAAGGTAATTCATGGCCTTCTAATGCATTATGGAAAAGCAGAAGAAAGATTACTGCTTACGCCTTATTTTGTATGAATTAACTGAGGACTTCCTTCAAAAGCTTTCCAAAGCTGCAAGTCTCGACTATTCTTCGAGTCAAAGTTTTCTCATGGTTCTCTTACTCGTGAAATCAACAGGCAGCAGCCGCATTGTGCCGCAGAGTGCTGTCGAACACGGCGTTGTCAATCTCAAACATGATCGGGCCTGTCGAAGAGATTGTGTTCTATGACCATCCACTCGTCTACCTCGCTCTTAGTGTATTTGGGCATCCACAAGTTCAGAACAACATTTCATTTCATAGTTAGATATTCGTCAGCATTTACCTGATTGCTTTGGCTGGGAATTCTACAGGCCCTCACGGTTCATTTCCAGAGTTACGTGAACACGATGAAGATAGTTCTGACAGTGGATGAAGCGGTGATACCGGATCCTTACTTACTTCTGGATGGTCTCGCGGAATCCCTCCGACTCATCACGACGGCCATTCCTGCAACATCGTAACGCATGAGATGAATCTTCGCCTACGGTGGCTGCAGAAAATAAGACAATCGAGGCATATGAATAAATATAAATAAATATATTCCGAATTATCATGTTGTAATTCTTAGTTGGATATAAATTTATCCAACTGTGAATTGGACTCTTTCTTGCTACCACATTTATAACGGTTTGGAGACCGTGGTAACAGTTACAGTGAACCTTAAAAACCATGGTGTGTCAGAGATCCACAGCGAATGACATCCGGCGGCGTGGCATGTTGTGGCCCGTACGATGTACGGAAGTAGCAGCAAATCCGCCGTTCCTCAGCTCCCGACTGTCTCATTGGCCTTTTCCTTTGGTCAACGCCAAAGCCAGATAAATGAGTGCCGCACGAAGCAGGTCAGAGGCCTTGCGTCGATCGTCTTCCCAGATCCCCTCTGCCTCTTCTCTCATCGAATCGTTCATGGACTCCAAGGATGGAGCAGCGCCCAGGATGAGGCATCTGTCGATAAGAACGGCAAGACAGAGTGACCCGGCCGATGGATCTGCCGGGGAGGAGGTGGTGGAGGGAGGAAGGGGAGGAGCAATGAAAGAAGGAAGGCGTCTTGAGGAGGAACCAGTGAGCCCGGGCGGACGGCTATTCCACCAGCGAGGCTTCGACTGCTATATCGTGGCGATCATGGGGTACGCGAAGCCCATCGACGTCGGCGTCGTGAAGTCCGGCTTGGAGAAGACCCTCGCCCGCCACCCCCGGTTCTGCAGTATTCCGGTAAGCGTACCTCCCTCCCTCTAGGAACAGGCCATCTATTTCCTCGTGCAAGAAGCACGATAGATGTAAACGTTATCTACCATGACCAATAGGCTTACCGCCGTGCTTCTGATGACATCTCGATGCTTCCGGTGTGTGAGACCCAAAAATGACAAGATTTAATGGTCTGGATTTATGTTATTCGCCGTTGTGTGTGTACGGCTCACCTATCTGAATCTATTCCTCGAGCAGGTTTTGTTGATGAACAATTAGTTGTCCCGAGAGCACCATATACTTAATTAGAACAGATGTAACGTAGCAAACTAACGTTGTGTAGACAGAAAATATCAATCGACTTGAAAGCAACTTAATTTAATTGCATATCTTTCGGACGGCTTTTCCCGCAATCTTTCGTTAATGTTTTGATTGAATGGATTCGGCAACTTTTATGCTGTTTAAAAGAGGTATTATTCCACAATCCTCGCGATGGCCACACTTTGACTCTCCAATGGCCTGCTTTGCCCGATACGTTCGGTGAGGCAGAGCGGATAAACGGAACACTGCTCCTCCGTCGAACGGCACGCACGCCTCGAGCGTTTGGCCTTCCGGCAAGCCACGGAGTCAGAGTTTCTCGATGGACGACTTCGTCACTTGCTTTGCTTTGGTTGGTGGCCGTCCCTCTGGAAGACCGAAGCAGATAGCTGTAGGACAAAGCATCTGATTTATTTGCGCGCATAGATTGACCAAACTTTTCTTTGGCTGGCGCATCGAGTCGCTGACCGGATTTTTTTCATGTCAAAGCACGCGTGGATTTGATGCACATTGTTTTCTATTCACTCATCTGTCAGTGTCCAGGAGAGTCGTTTTGCCATCCGCTCGCTTAATTGGAATTGAGAAGATCTCTTTGTATCAGCTTGAGATCAGACAGTGCTAAAAGTCAACTCTGAAACGTACAGGTGGTTTTGGACGAGACCGGAGGGACGAAGTCAACATGGGTGCCGGCGAAGGTGGTGGTGGACGACCACATCGTGGTCCCGGACCTGGCGGACCCACGTCGCATCACCACCTCCCCGGACCAGCTAGTGGAGGACTACATCGCCTCCCTCACCTGCATCCCCATGGACCACTCCCGCCCCCTATGGGAGCTCCACGTCCTCAACTTCCCCACCTCCGACGCCGCCGCCGTCGCAGTGCTCCGCCTCCACCACTCCCTCGGCGACGGCGTCTCCCTCATGTCCCTCCTCCTCGCCTGCACCCGCAAGGCCTCCCACCCCGACTCCCTCCCCACCGTCCCCAGCCACTACTCCCGCCGGCCGCCCGCTCCCAAGAGGCTTCATGCGCGTGTTTTCACGCTCCTCCTGTGGCTCTGGGCCTTTCTGATCCTGACGTGGAACACGCTCGTCGACGTCGTCTGCTTCACGGCTACGTCCATCTTCTTGAAGGACACCCCGACGCCGCTCATGGGGTCCCAGGGCGTGGAGCAGCGTCCCAAACGGATCGTGCACCGGTCGGTGAGCCTCGATGACATCAAGGACGTTAAGAACGCCATGCATTGCGTAGGCTCTTCTCCTTTCTGCCTATCATTAATTGAGGACGCTGTTGTCTAGCACGAGCTAACACTTCAGAGTGCGTTGCAGACAATAAACGATGTACTGGTGGGTGTCACGTCCGCGGGGTTGTCTCGTTACCTTAGTAGGAGACAAGAGCAGAGTAAGCTATTTATGTCTGCAGCAAAGATTTCCTCTTAGGCTGTTTTGTTTCTTACAAAGAAGTTACTCTCTGATGCCTAGATTCCAATGACGATGATAAGAACAAGAAGAAGAAGAAGAAGGAACTCCCATCGAACTTACGTCTCAGATCAACCCTGCTCGTTAACATCAGGCCGGCTCCGGGGATCCATGTATGTATGCATCTCTCTCCGCATAAGATTTTTGGAGCCACTGCTTCTATCTATGTTAATGACTGAGTTGACTATAATCAGGCTTTGGCTGAGCTGATGGAGGGCAGGGATGATGGCACCAAGTGGGGGAATTTGATTGGTTACATCATCCTTCCCTTCGAAATCTTCAACCATAAGGACCCTTTGGATTACGTTCGCAGAGGGAAGGCGATTGCGGACAGGAAGAAGAACTCATTGGAAGCCATCTTCACGTATAAAAGTGCAGAGCTCATTGTCAAATGTTTGGGCATCAAGGTAATCGCTTTCCTATAGTCTTTGGAAATGCATATTACTTCAAAGGAAAGCAGATGCTATCAAAACGTAGTTGAACTATCCACATCCTAACTTAATTAGATTCCTCAAAGGATTCTGCCAAGATCGATTGATCACCTCCGGAAACTGTTGATGAGTGGTGATGCCACACACACACATCAGGCTCCTGAGAGACCACCTAAACAGCATCATTCTTCATGAAAACAACATGGCTATTCTTGTGATTACTGTCGTGTTTGTGTATGTTACAGGCAGCAGCTAAGCTGTGTCATAGAATGCTCACCCACACGACGTTGTCATTCTCAAACATGGTCGGGCCGGTTGAGGAAATCGAATTTTTCGGTCACCCACTAGTCTACCTTGCTCCCAGTGCATATGGACATCCACAAGTACGTCCTCGGGATCTCTGGTTCATATTATTACACATGAATTGGTTCTATTTGCTATTTGGTATAGGCTTCAAATGTCTGATTCTTCAGCTGATGAGACTTCTCAACAATGAAACAGGCGCTCACCATTCATTTTCAGAGTTACATGAACACGATGAAGATAGTTCTAGCAGTCGATGACAAGGTGATATCAGACCCTCACCAGCTTCTGGTTGACTTTGCTGAATCCCTAAAGATCATCAGGGAAGCAATTCCAGCCAGATCATAGGAAGACACAAGATCTCGTGCTAATTGATTGGGGCACAGACACCCAAAAGAAGACATGAAGAACTATATATATATTTGTTTTCTCTGAATTATCTGTTTGCAATTTCACCGCTTGTGCGGTGGTGTGAGGGAAGAAATCAAAGACACTGTATGGTCCCGCATCGAAGCCTGGGTGCACGATTCACTTTCCCATGCTTGCGCCCCCGATAGCTCCTAAGAAAAGGGTTTCTTCCATGATACTTGCTTGTACTCACCCGACGATATGCTCTATACTCATCGACGATGGCATCGGACTGGCCAATGTCGCATACACCTAAGTACATTCTCCCGGGAAAACACACACACCGTACGAGAATGTTGGGGCGCTCATGTAACGATGGATTCGGATACCGGCAAAGATTCACTGTCAAATCCCCAAACAATAGATATGTGAGATCGCAGGATTGCTCTTGCACCAATAGATTTCCAGAACACACATCATGGGGTCGATAAATTAATAGTACTCGTCATTATCCACCGACAACAGCAGATGGTTCAACCCACAGCTCGTAGCCAGCAAAGCAGGGTGAATCCTTGGTAGATGCTGTCCGCATCCACTCCATAACCCCAGTGGCAATAAAATCTAAGGATAAAGATGGTGAAGAAACGCAAATCAAGCAGTGAGTCAATGGATTAAGAGTAAAGCCAAATTGATCGTCTTTAATTCATATAAATCGTCAGAATATATACATAGATTACATGCTTCGCCTTAATCAATCAATAATTATCTTCCGCATGGATGAGGAGTTCCCACGATTCCATCGGCGTTCGAAGCCCTTTCACCACCCAGCGATTCCCAAGAAGCTGACACCGTAGTACATGGCAGGCGTACACACAAACACCTCATCAGCAGAAAGATCTACACAGGCTTGGAGAAGAGAGGGGTGGAGGAAGGAGATACCTGAGGGGTCGGGCGGTGAGGCGATGGGAGAGGGCGCGGAAGAAGAAGTTGGCGCCGTGGATGAAGACCACCACGCCGGTGCACCCCAGGACGAACAGCTCGAACATCTCCGCGATCACTTTCCTCTCTCTTTCTCTCTCTCTCTCTCCTCCAGCCCACGGTTTTCGGCGCACGATAAGAGACAAACACGAACGGGCCACGGAAATATTTCTCTGAAGGGGCGGTGATCTTATCAGCTAGGGTGGGAAGTCGGGCACTTTTATTGTTTCTTGTTGCGGCCTTACCAAACTGCTTACCTTCAGAAGAAGCGAAGTTTATCGGGTGTGCCCCACGTGGGACCCTTGATGCGTTGCCTACCGTGTGTGTGGGTGTAAGCCAACGGGGTTGGTGTCATAGGAATAGGTATTGCGTGTGTGAGCGCGTGCATTCGCATGTGTAGGTGGATGGATAAGCAACGACATAATGCACGCTCACCTCCCACGTGCTGGTAGGCCCCACTCGAGACCAACGTCAACAACGCAATGTTGTGGGCGTAGTCAGGTGAGCTCGGACTCGGGTACGACAGGGGCGTACACGTAATTTTGGTCCCACCAGGCCACGATGACATGCGGCGAGGCGATGACCACCGCCGGAGCCCAACATGATGGCGGGACCCACCCGGCCACCCGCCCGGAAGAGCGTGCTCACCTAAACCCCCGCGAAGCGGGCGCTGCCAGCCGTCCAATCTCCATCGTACGTCTCCTGAGACGCCATCATCCTCTGCCAATCCGACCACCCTTCCCCATGTGGGCGCGCTTCGCCACCATCATTATCATCCTTACCTTCTGCCCTCCAGCTGTCCAACTTGGCCTCTCTTCTTCCTCCTACAGTCAACACCTCCGTGTCCGATCCCCCGCTATACGCACCCCTTCCTTCCCATACCTGCACTCCGTCCTCCACCCCCGCTTGAATGGAAGCTCTAACCCACACTCCATCCGAATTCGCCTCATCGTTATCAACGCTGACAGTTCCCCTGTTTCAAGGCATCCCACCGTTCCTTGCGATACAGCGAGATGACAGGCTGCGTGTCAAAAGCACAGTTTCGGTGGACAGACGAGGCCGCGTTTCTTGCCGCTGCCACACACGGGGGACCGTGGTCACCGTTGCTGTACTTGGTAAAAGGGACATGACCTTGTTGATCGTATTATGCATATAGTTCATCTTATACTTGTTACCGTTGATGTACTACAAGGATCCCTACTATACCTCACAATTTCTCCTGTCAAACCATGGAGGCATCAAGAACAGCATCACCCAATAGCATTGTGGGTGCTATTATCACCATTATTACAAACTTAGGAATAACATGATATCATTATTTTCCCCCCCTTTAATTTTCTAATATCAGAGTTGCTAGCTAGCTATCACCAACTGCATCAATTATTATTCCTCTGTCTTCCCTGTGTGTCATGAAGTTCCATAGCCTTCTTCCATGTGCCCAGAGGCTCAATCCTCTATTTTCCAATCATATCAATTAGGACTCCAGCTATTCGTACATTACAGATATTAATCAACCACAAGTTACCACACTATTCTCTCTTCTGATGCCATCAGAGCCCTTACCACGTCAATCACTCTCCCACTGGTTTATCCTTTTGCACGGAGTGAGGAGAACAAAAGACCCGGTGACAGTAGCACACGCAAGTTTCATCACACAATAGCATGCCAATTTTGCCCTGCTGTTATAGGATATAGAGGCTTGTTCGCGGAAGGAAAAGGCTTTGGTCTCGTTCGCTGCCACTGTTAGCCGAAGGCGCTCAGGACCCAATGCCTGCACCACTTCTCCTCCTGCTCCTCCTCGTCCTCTGCTGTAATGTCGCTGCCGCTGCCAAAGCGCACTCAGATTCCCTCCATCTCGAGCTCGTTCGCCGCCCGCCGTCTCCCTCCGCCACCACCCGGCTCGACCTCCTCCGCGAGCTCTACCGCAGCGACCAGCTCCGGCAGCGGATGATCTCCCAGAGCATGGGGCAGCGTCGCCACGGGCGGCGGCCGCTCCAGGCCCCCGCGGCCTCGCAGAACGCCTCTCTGCCGGCGCCGGCGCCGGCGGAGGAGTCGTTCGCGTTGCCGCTCACGTCGGGGGCGTACACGGGCACGGGGCAGTACTTCGTGCGGTTCCTGCTGGGCACGCCGGCGCAGAAGTTCCTGCTGGTGGCGGACACGGGGAGCGACCTGACGTGGGTGAAGTGCCGTCGACCGCGCGCGTGCCGCCGGTGCGGGCGCGGGAGGTTCTTCCGGCCCCAGGCATCGACGACGTACGACCCGATCCGGTGCTCGTCGGACATGTGTAAGTCTGCGCTGCCGTTCGCGCTGGCCACGTGTCCGACACCGGCGAGCCCATGTGCTTACAATTACGGGTAACGTGGCATTGGATCGCATCCCCATCTCCCTACTCATTTTTCGTCCTGCTTTCCGCTAAATTACTAAATATCACTTTCTTTTTATTTCTTTAGCTACATAGTTAACATAAAAATCCATATAAAACTTTGCATAAAATTGTTCTACAAGGTAAATTAGATGTAGGCAGCATCGCAGTCTCGACAGGCATAGGCTGTGATTGTATGCTGGGACTGTTTAATGTGGTGTTTGAAAGAGGAATGAACGATCCGAAGATGCCATGGCCTACCCGGTGGTCGTGAGTGCTCACGATGTAACATGATGCTTGGCATTTACGTACGTGCACACATTGATTTCGTCCTGTACTGCATTCCCATTCCTAAATCCCAAAAGTTAATTTATAATCGATTAGTGCATGCCGGTCCATATTGTTTAACGTTTCCCTGCGGTAAAATCTTCCTTGGATTCCGTCCAAAGCTTAATTGTAACCGTCGCAGGTACTCCGATGGATCGATGGCGAAGGGGGTATTCGCGCAGGAGTCGGCGACGATAACGCTTTCGAGAGGCGCTCGTCGCAGGAAGCTGGGTGGGCTGGTGGTGGGTTGCACGACCTCATCCGTCGGATCCAGCTTCCGCGCATCGGACGGCGTCCTTGGCCTCGGCTACAGCGCGGTGTCGTTCGCCGCCCGCGCCGCTGCCGGATTCGGCGGCCGCTTCTCCTACTGCCTCGTGGACCATCTCAGCCCCCGGAATGCCTCCAGCCGCCTCACCTTCGGACCCACCCCGGCCCTCTCTCACCCGGCATTGCCGCCCCCTCGCGCCACCGAGCTCGTCCTCGACGCCCGCCTCCAGCCCTTCTACGCCGTCCGCATCGACGGCGTCTCCGTCGACGGCGAGCTACTTCCGATCCCCTCGAGTGTGTGGGATGCCGCCCGCGGCGGCGGCGCCATCCTCGACTCCGGGACGAGCCTGACCGTGCTGGCGGAGCCGGCGTACAGGGCTGTGGCGTCGGCGCTGAGCCGGCGACTGGGCGGGGTCCCGAGTGTGAGCGTGGACCCCTTCGACCACTGCTACAACTGGACGGCGGCGGGGCCGGCGGCGGAAGTGCCGAAGCTGGTGCTGCACCTGGCGGGGACGGCGCGGCTGGAGCCGCCGGCGAAGAGCTACGTGATCGACGTGGCGGAGGGGGTGAAGTGCATCGGTATCACGTCGGCGCCGTGGCCGGGCGTGTCCACCATCGGCAACATCCTGCAGCAGGAGCACGTGTGGGAGTTCGATCTCAAGAATCGACGGCTGAGATTTCGGCGATCCACCTGTCGTTCCATCTGATCATCGTGATGAGGAGGAAGAGGAGGAGAGGAGGAAGAGGAGGAGGGAGGTTGGACGTCCCTGATTCTTTCTCCAAATTGTATGGCCGATTATTATTATTATTATTATTATTATCATTATTATTACTTTTTTTCTTTCCCCTCTTTTATCCGTCTGGTGTAATCATAGTGATGATATATGTGTTATGAGATTCTCCTAATAAACAATTAGTCTGATTTGTTGTGAATAAATCACCGAAGATAAGAGATCTGTTGATGATTGCAGACAATCGCGGGGAACCTAATAATTGGATGTTTCAAGCTCAAGCTATATATATATATATATATATATATATATATATATATATATATATATATATATATATATATATATATATATATATATATATATATATATATTGTAAGGTCTTATCTTAGAAGCTTTTTCGTCACACACAATGTATCACTCTAGGACAGAGGTGATGTAGGATATTATTTGATTGCGAAGCAGCATCCACGTCAAACAACGATGTTTGACGATATGAATTAACATAATCCAAATCAACTAACCTTTACTGCGGTGGAAGAAGAGATCAACCGACTTCTATCATCAATATGAACGACATGACAGATATAAAGATACGCCTTTATTATTGGTGTCGAATGATTACCTATGTTATGGCATACAGAGATTGGTAGACCGAATGGCCCATTCTTGCTCCCCATGAAAACCTATCATTTTGCAGCGGGGGAAAGTGCTCATCGAGGTTAAAATTATGGGCTTGGCAGAGCAGCTTTTGTACTGTATGTCATCTAATCTATTTTCCACATGACTAATTCAGAGATCTGAAGCTTCTACAAGACTAGTGTTGGAGTCATATACCTAATAAGGGTCTGAATTTGGCCGATACGAGAAAAAGATAGTCGTTCTATAAGAAAGAACTCGCGCTTTGCTTCTGATAGTATATAATCCAGAAAAGTTTATTGAAGAATATTTCTTTGCGCTATTTGGCATTGAATTAGCATATGAGCTTATTGATTTTGATATGGTTCGATTGATATAGGAACCACATGTTCGTTGTGTGATCGACATAAAATATCCAACATAGTTAAGTAAATACTATCATATTTATTTTTATGATTAATATCTAAAATATTGACGTACCAAACCTACTTACTAAATATTAAAGATACATTTATTTAACATATTTAAATATAAAATATTGATTTGATAATTATATACTATTTGATATTCAAGCTATTCCAAATCAGTTGTATCCATCACATCATCATGAGGTGCAAATAAAAATTAATTAATTTTTTTTTTTACAAAGTTCGCTTTACCACTCTATGAGTTGAAAGTATAATTCATGATTCGTAAATATGAACTAATCTGTGATTGTAATATGAACTAATTAGATATTAGTTTCTGTAATTAGTAATCTTTAACATCTCAATCTTTATTTTTTAAATTATATTAAAATTCTTATATTTAAAAAAATAAAATATTTAATCTTATTTCTTTTATGATAATTTTCCTGATGACTTTAATAATAAATCGAAGTGAGATAAGACGACGTAAAAAAAACGAGATTAAATGTTTCAGATACAAGAATCTCAATAATATGATTTTTAAAAATATAAAACTGAGATGCTAAAAATAATTAACTATAAGGATAATTTATAATTAGCTCTCGTAACATAAGCAATTCATAACATCCAACCCACTCAAAAAATATCTTTTGAAAAATGATCAGATTCGCTCAACTCTATGATGGCGTAGATGGACGATCAAATTAGACACTAATACATTGATATTAGAAATATCAAGGAGCCTTGAAGCCAAGCAAAAGAAATCCACATCGACGGATGAGATGCCCCGTCCGACGTTGTTTTCGCTTGATGCCAATCGATACACAAATAAACCAAATGAAACGTAAAGACATTTGATTATTGGCTCTCTGATTCGATTTCCTAAGCTTTTATATATTGTATACGAGAGATAACATGATTCGTAGAAAATAATAGATGACCACTCAGACGTCATAGTATCACCAGCTCGACACACATGTAACGATCACTCAATATGTCGAACAGAACCACGAAATTACTCGTATGAATTAACTCCGTGATTTTTAGAGTCGATCATGAAACATCTTAAGCTCATAATGAATTCTCTGAAACTTACATCATACTAATTCGGTTCGTGAAAGAAGTCAAGCACACTAATGTTCTAATTCATCGAAATTAGCCTAACACAAGCATCAATTTTGAGAATTACCGAAATGTATGCAGGTTACTTGCGACTCATCGCATGCGAAGATGAAAGCACATGAAACACGATTGGCGCAAAGCATTCGACTCATCCGTTTAAGCAACAGATATAAAATGTCATTCGATCCATGATCAAATCAGTTTCATCCTCCGATGAACCAAAATGAGGCTAAAATCCTCATAGAACGCTATAGATCTCGACAGACGATGATGGAAGTAGTAGAAATATTACTGGTAGATAGATCTAAGAAAAGCGGGCTAGAAGAGATTAGAACCTAAGCTTGGTGAAGAACCACCGGTTCTTGCCGGTCTTGAAGCGTTCCTCGAGGCGGGCCTTGGTCTCCTTGCAGGCGGTGACCTTCTTGTCGCGGGACTGAAGGGAATCGGCGGTGACGACGTCCTTGAGATCGACGTCGAGGGTGTAGCGGGTGGGCATGATATGGCTATAATTGACCAGCTTCAGGAACGCCTTCACCCGCGACTTCTTGGCCGTCTTCTTCGCCGAGTCCTTGCGGATGACCTTCTTCGGGTACTTGGCGACGCCGGCCACCAGGCAGTGCCCGTAGGGCCGCTCCCGAGTACCGTCGTCGAAGGCCCGCACGATCACTGCCTTCCTCCCAGCGAATCGCCCTTGAAGGATGATCACCGCCTTGTTCGGCTTCAGAAACTTCACCATCTTGTCCTGTTTTCCCGATCGATCCGAGTTGCTCACCCTTCCCCTTCGCCGCCACTTGAAGTGGAAACCCTAGGCAATGGTGTCTTGTAGCGAGCGCGATCGGAGTTAGGCCGTGGTTGAACTGGGTCCAATGGACACTTCCTGCGACTTTGGGCCGGGCCGGGCCTGGGCAATGAACCCCACAAAGCCTATCCTAATGGTATTTATAAACCACGTCATTAAGAGAACAGAAGAAATGAAAAATATCTGTTAATTTGTGATGATGTGAAGTAACTTGACAGTTTATGGTAAATGCTATGCTCGAATCCTACATTCGATCATTTATCCTTTACAATATTTTATAATGCTGTCTTACAAGACCTATGTTTCATTATTTTGATACAGAATCATGTTGCAGAGTACATAATATATATCATCTCATAATAAAAGCAGATTAGTAAAAAAGCTATTTTGCTAGACATGCCACCAAATAAAACAGGTTACATTCTCCCTGAGTTTGACTTCATGATGATTCATTCATCGCTTACTTCATTTTTATAGGATCAAAATTAGACTATTTAGATCCTTCACAAGATACGATGATATCAAGCAAATGATTTAGCCCATGTTTGAAGCCAATCAAAAAAATGAAGAGGTGAATTGTTTAGATGCAGTTAGCCACCGGATCTTCTCCTTGCTTCTTTCTCCCGATTTCCACGAGCATGGTTAGCAGAGCTTCACACATATCACTAGCATCAGCCTCGAGCTGGTCCTTCTTCTGAGAGGGGTACACCATCCACGCGTGGTCCAGCTTCCGTTCTAATCTCACCACTACTGATCCAGGAACCTCTGCGTCGCGCCTTGTTACTAATCCATCACTTGCCTCTCCATATCGCAACTTCAGGTGCAGTGCACAGACCGCCATTGCAGCAGCTACCGGGATGACAACAGGAACCTTCCGACCAGATATTATCCCTGAAGCAAACTCATCGCCCACGTACAAGAAACGAGGTAGGGGGAGCCATGGCAGCTCAGCATGCGCAATATGAGACATCGTAGCAATGACACCAGGAGCCACTCGAGCTTCTGTGTGGAATGAAACCAATGGGACTTGTTCTACAGGAAGCCTGTGCTTTGAGATGAATTCCCTTCTCTTTTCATATGTGAGATCCTCTAGAGACCTCATATCACCCTATGAAAATAAAAGACTGCCGTTGTGATCCATGACCCATTGCCAACTTGAAAGCATAATTCATGTTGTCCAGAGGGGAAAAAATTTACCTTTATTATTTTGCAGATTATGAATTCCATAATCCTTCGGGCCTCCTTGTAGGCAACTTGGCCTTCTCGGAGGATATCGGAAACAATGGGGCTACCACCATATGGGCTCTGAACCAGTGCTAGGCCAGCAACCTTGTCCTTCAGGTCTGACCAGTACATTGAAAGCGCTGCAGCTGCATCGACACCACCTTTGCTATGTCCGAGAAGCATCACACGCTTTCTGGATCCCCAGTACAGCTCCTCAATGTATTGTTTGAGTTCCCACGAATTTCTCTCCACCGAGGCCTACAGGAATCATGGTAAGAAACCAGTTATCTGCTTAACTATTCTTAAAAGCTCATCAATATGAAAAGCTGGATCAGTTGATTAGTCTCTGACAATGATAATTCCTCCAGAATTCCATGCTGAAACAAAAAACTTATACTCCTGTTTTACAGCATACTCTGAGCATGAAAAAAATCAATTCCATGTGCGTATCTTTCTCAGAATACTTCATTTATTGATTCTGAGGATCTAAAAGTTCAGCCAAGGAGTCAAATTCACAGAAAGAGAAATTTCTAAATCACAACATCGAGTGTTGCAATGGGCAACTCTAAAATTTAAAAAGCAATCATCGAAAGGGAATTGGACGATTAAGATAGAATTAAGACATAATGCAGGAGTAATTTTCATGCAATTTTCCTTGACTTAAATGACAAACACATCGAGATGTAGGGTCCCATTTAGTTGTGTTCACTGCATCGTCTACTACCATTAAGCTCTGTGTAGGGAAATATCCTTGGTAAAACAAAGAGAGCCAGGGATGAAACTAGAAATATATGGGACAAGCATCAAAATTGAATTAGACTATTTTAGTAAACATTTGTATCATACATTGATATTTAGGTGCAGAAGATGATGAATGATTTTGAGATAAGCACACTGTGTTGCACTGTCAGTGTACTTATATGCCATCATCTGAGGTTTACAAGCATAAAATCTACCAAAAACTAAGCTTGCAATGATTCTAGAAAGACTATGATGCGGAATTGGACATATTCTAATCATTTATATTGCTCTAGTAGTGGAAATAGATAAAACTAGTAAGTATGACTTGTATAAGAGTGATGAAGGTTCTAAACCATATATCATTTGATGAGACTTGAGACATTCTGCAAAAGCTTTCTTTGAGATTGAGATAAAGCAAGATGAAATTAGTGTTCATGCTTCATATAAATTAGTGAACTTTGCTGTCTATACAAGAGATGTTGGAGACTATTTAGTTTGCATAAACAACCTAAGCTGGCTTTCCGATGCTCAACGTTACCTCACTATGAATCTTGGCAATATGACAAGTAAGACCCATCTTGGAAAAACATTGTTTGGTGTTCACGAAATACAACGGACCGTGGTTGCTAAAAAGACCTGCAATTTAACATTTTCAGATAACATATTAACCTATGGAATCAAACGTATTTGTGTCAAGACCATATCAGCGAAGAGATACCTCACCAGGAATCAACAAATAAACCAGAGTGTTGGGAAGACGATGAATGCCATTTCTGAAAATGAGAAGATGGAGACTAACATCATTATTTATTATGACAAACAATGTCTAACAATGCCTCTTGTACTATGGCTACTCTAAAAGTTGTATCCTTATTGTAACAATTATACCCATACCTACATGTGAAAACACCAAACAAACCACCACCATACAATTCCCAAGTTTCAGACTAAGAAAATACTCACTAATGGACAAAGCTATGCCCATCCAATCTACCAAAATACAAATGAGAATGGATGGTTGTGATCACCATCTGACCAATATGCTTCATGCACTTCATGTAGTTTGATAACTCTGCACTCTGATATCTAAATTCCACTTTTTTCTGATTATCTCACCACTTAAAAATAACATAAACCAACAGGATAGTAATTGTTGATGAGGAAGTCTAAGGTAATAGGGCTACAAACCCATGATGATAATTCATTTTATATCAGTTAAACAGCTATTTGAAGACTGTCTTAGCTGCTACACAAATGGACATGAAAATTCCCTGGTAATTTGTTGAGTAACTGCAGCAATAATAGATTTACTTTCCTTCAAAAAACATGTACCATTTTACCACATTGACGCCAACAAGAGGGTGAAAGCAAAGCTACTGCCAGCCAATACATTGGTACCTATTTATTCAAAAGCTTCATCATTGTGACAGAAGCTCTTGAAATTTGTAATGTGAAGAACTTAGATATGCAGAAAGAGGACGAGATACAAAAAAGCAAGGATCTTTGTGTCAAGGACAGGTGGCGATAGTGTTGAAGCATATTGTTGGAACACTGAATTAAAAGCAAATATTTTCTAGCAAAGACCAAAAAATCCCACATATTGACAATTTAGACATGAAAATTAGTATACAGATTGACAAAACATCTATATCATTGAACTATAAAGTCCACAATTTAATCAACAATATAAGTCCATGAACCAGAACAAATCACAGGCATGAGAGATACAAGATTGAACAAATTTTGACTGTCTTGTGGCAGAAACAACGTGCCTGACATCATGAAGCAGCTCCATGAAATGGGTTGTACCATCCTCCATGGGAGGAAATTGTTCAGACCTCTGCAACCACCCAATATCATCAGAAGACCCCTGCAACATTCTTTTCACACGGGATATGAACCTATAACACGAAAGGCAAGAAAAAAGAAGAGTGAGCTCAATGCACTTGACAGCCATATTTGTCACCATAATTGCTGGTAACCAGACCATGGTTGGCTGCCAGCTGCCTTGATCAGTTCAAAGCAAGAATAAATTTAAATTTAATGCTGATAATAAAATGACTCAAATAAAAAAAATGCAAATATAAATAAAGCAATTCTATTACCCCCGAGCTTCTATGCAAATTTGTCTGAGATACATATAAAAGCATCTTGAACAAGTGGACATAACTCGACCTCCTACTCTTAGACCACATAGTGAGAACAATATCCTGCATCCAAATTCAATATCATGCAGTAAAGAACACAATAAACAAAGCATGAAAGAATCATGAGATGATCATTTTCTTCTATGACACTGATGAGATATTTGTCCAGAGAGTGTATCAACTTGATTATTTCTGGATCAATTAGAATAACTCATAAATTTTAATCTTAGCTGTTATAATTTAAGGATAATACAATTTGAAGCAACAGATTCAACTTGCTGCCTAGCTGGGTAACTATGTTATAATGACAAGCCATTTGGCAGTTGCCATGTTTAACACCTAATATTTTCTCAAGCAAAATTCCATTACAAGATGTTGGAAACAGACCTGTTCCTAACCCTTGACCCACGACAACATGATACAATAGAAACAAGTATAATACACAGATGAATCAGAAGAGAAGAAAGCATAATTCGACGTATACTGATGTTAATACTATGGGGTCCAATGCTTACTTTTAACAGAGTCATCAATGAGATAATAGTACATCAATATATATGTATATTCCTATTTGCAAATTGGAGCCAATCTTGGATTAGCATCTAAAAAGAGCAGTAGAGCACTATACGTATCACAGAGTAACAGACTATTCCTCATGACCAACATTAGCAGATATCATAATGAAGCATACATACACTTGATGTATGAAATATGAGTTTTGCCTAGACCCAATAATTCCATAATTCCTTTGGCGGTTAATAAGCCGCCTTTCAGATTCTAGATGGTATATATTTGCTGAAGTTTTGTATGAAACTGAGAGATCTCCTTGAGAGGACCAATTACTGTTATTTAAGCACTTCTCATGACATCCAGAGACTGAAGCTTCAGAATCTTGTGAGAATCTTTCAATATCGCTGAACAAGATATCTGCAAAGAATTGGATCAGAACATATTCGTTGAGGAAAACTTCGAAGGGTTTAATTGAGTACAAGTAGTACATGTGCTAACAAAACCACAAGATACAGAAAATTATTTGTATGCTCCATAATGGATGTAAACCTATGTTCTGCTTATTTTAATTAGCAAAATGAAATTTCAGAGTGCATTATAAGAATGTAACATTTAGATGCAGAGACAGTAAAACATCACATAACATAGGTTATGCAAACGGAACAAACCTAATTACCTCATGCAGACTCACAAATTACTTGTTGAAATTACAACTTAGAATCAAAAAAGGAAAGAAAGAAATGATCAGAACAAGAAGCTAAGACAAAAAGGTGGCTTTAGATTCCTAAATTTACTCATGATTTGTACAAAAACTAACAAAGATTACACCAGAAAAATGTATACAATGAAAGTTGTCTAACTAGTGTGATCTCCCAACACAATGACCACTTCAGAAACATAAAGCAAAAGATCATTTTGATTGGCCATCGACTTCAATAAGACTTGTCACAGTATAAAACTGAAAAAGTATGCCACTTTCCAAACGACTTATCAATGGTAAAAATCAAATGACATATATTAAAACAAAAAAAAGAAAGACAGAAAGATAGTCCACAAAAACTCACCAATGAATTGAATTAGACGGTGACTCAAATATGAAGCCAATTCCAGGATACGAACAAAATAATCATCCATAGCTATTCCAACTGTAAAGAATGGAGGAGGAATTCTTTTGCTCCGTGTTGTACCATGATGAAGCAAACAACACTAAATATAAAGCCTGCCACCTGTAAACCATAACATGAAATTATAGATAACTACATCAATCCATTGAGAACTGGGGAGAAGAAATTATACTTTTCATCAAGCATAGCTCCAGAATATATGTGCATATTTGTTATTATTGATATCATCAAAACCTTTCACGAAAAATATAAGGCAAGCTATAGAGCATCACCAAAAGTAGAGAGCTCTTCATGAGAAATTTGGTAGAACTTTAGGTTGCTGTTAATTCCTCAACAAGGCAAAATTAGGTAAGATAGAAATTAATCCAAAAACCTAGACAGCGAATAAGAGGTCTACCTTATGTTACAGTTCAAGCTCATGCAAAGCATACTTCATAATCCCAACGAGAACAACCCAAGGGGAAGAAACATGATGAGCTATTCTTTAGGGTGCAACATTACCTTAAAAGCAGAAATGCAGCAATTATTCAATGAAGAAGCTGTTCTATAGGGTGCAACATTATCTTAAAAGCAGAAATGCACCAATTATTCAATGAAGCAAACCCCAAAGCTTATATTTTTTTTGTATCTGACCAAAAAAAAAACATACACTACATGATGAAAATAAAGACAGGAAAGACTTGGCAAGGTTATCGATTGGGTGAGATAATAAAGAACTCTGATCTGAAGGATCACATCAGCTAAGAATGTCATAAAGAACTCTGATTCTAAGAATGTTATAAAGAACTCTGATTCGAAGGACTGCATCATTCTAGTTTTGAAAATTCAGGGGCCAAAACTGAAAGGCAAGCCAACGCTAAGAACCTTAAATCTTACTGTTATATCACATGTTTGTAGTAGTAGTAGTTGTGGGTATCCACCTGTAGGTAAAGCGGCACACTTTTGAAAATTCACCAACATGAGAGGATCATGCCACTTCATAATTCCATTAGGGCTTGCCCCACCATGGCCAAGCCTTGGCCCACAACCAAACGGTCCTAAGCCTGAGGACCGTCAGGGCGCATGAGACTAACGAAATCTAATCTCATGGCCCTTGACTTGTCCTTCCCAAACATCAGTCTTGCCAAAGGCCACTGTGAGGTCTCAGATGCTAGACCACCACCTTCTGGCTAGAGATGGTTGGAAGCTTGCCCCTACAATCAGGACAGACCTTTCACATCTGGAAGTATAGCCCCTTTCCAAGGGCATCCATCACTAGCCTCACTTGAATATCAAAGGAGATACCGCTGAAGGCAACTTAGGTCCCCCCCATCTAGCAATATCAGTCTTGCAAGTCCCCCACCTAGATGACCTAGCCTCCTCCTATCAGACAACCTAGAATGACCAGGTGATCCAGCCATCCAACATCACAGCTGCCTAATCGTCCAGTTTTCGGAGCAGAGACACCAGATTATAGTTTGATGCATTATGTGTTCTCCTCCAAGAAAACTGATTGCCATATCCACAAATTTTACATATAAAAAGCAAGTATATAGAAATTAGAAACAGACTTCTAACAAAAACTTGAGTATAGAGTAATAATTTAATACGAAAATGAAGTCAGCAATTAATAAAAGCCACTAAAAAATAGATTTTGAAGGTAACGTTTAACTAAATATTCATGGGAAACTTGTTTAATTTGACAAATTATCATCTCTAAAACTCCAGAGTATCTAGAACAGTTCCATGTCTCACTATGCAAATAAGGTTTTTGGACATAGAACTAAAACTAAAGGCTCATCTGAAGCATTCATCAATGTGAAGCAT